>NW_009218539.1:0-13727 GCF_000690835.1 Fulmarus glacialis
GGCAAGCTCCTCCGCCAGCTCCCTCAGATTCTTTGAAGTAGTGACAGGAAGGTAGAAATATATACATATGCAAAATGTATACAGTAAGATCACTGAACAAGAAATCTCAAACCAGAAACATGAACAAAAACTTGGTAGAGGTGGTCGTGGGTCTTAAAATTAGCAATGTTTTAGGGCTGAAGAGTTTGTTGTTATCAAATACTCATCTCTTCTAATTACAGAGATTAAAGATGAATTAATGATTGAAAATAAACAGCAGTCCTATTTGAAAATGTATGATTGATATTATAGCTGCAGGATAGTTTTTGGTAAAACTGAATAAAAAAATAATAGGCTGTTTTGTTCTGAACCTGTGAACATGGATGTGCATAGACAACCTCTTAAAGGCTGATCTAGCTGCTTCTTGTTCTTTAGCTTATGCCATTTCCTTTAAAATTCTTAAGATCATTGGATGAATGTAGGTATGTTTTAAATAAATACTGATAGGGAAATGTGGTAGCAGAATAACAGAGATTTGTTTTAGAAGCTCATCATGAGTTTCAGAAACGCTTTAACAAAAATAATAACAGTCCTCTGCAACTTGTCTTATTTTCAGTTATTAAGAGGAAGTACTGTTCTTACTGGCACAAATTGCAAAAACCCATTTGTTTTCAGCTTAGCCCTGGAGGAGTTAGCAACATTACCATCCCATATGTATTGCATTAAACACTTCAAGTCACTTTAATAATGCTTGCAAGTTTGAAATTAGATTCAAGACTGGAATGATTTAAAGGTCTTTAAAATGAATGAACCATGAGATTATTTTAATTGTTTTAAGTATAATCATCTATATTTTTAAATATTATTCCTAAAACATTCAATTTTGGCATCCAAAAAGAGATTAATTTGGCAGGCTCTTTTTATACGAGGCTTAATGAAATCACTTAGATTTAGATGTTCAAAGTGACCAATGATTTGTAACTGCCTACTTGGAGACATATTGGAATGCCATTATCATAAATCTTCCTAAATATCAAATATCATATCATATCATATCATATCATTTGGGCCCCACAAAATTGTTGGTTTCTTGAGATACAGTACCATAGTTGTGATGTAAATCAGTTTCCAAATTACTTGGAAAAATGTTATGAAAGTGGATCATTTAACTTACCTAACTTTTGTAAAGCCTTTTGCGGACTTTAATGAAGCACTTAGGCGACAACTGTGTCATGGACTTCAAGTCTATTAGATGACCAGCTGTAAAGCTTAATTAGCATAATACTATGATATGTAGGAAGCTCTATGCTGCCACTAATCCAAGCCTTCTTGTTGAGAACAGAGAAAATTATCTGGTAAATAGTCAGCTTTAAAGTATTGCACACAA
The DNA here is from genome assembly GCF_000690835.1 of Fulmarus glacialis. Taxonomy (NCBI): domain Eukaryota; kingdom Metazoa; phylum Chordata; class Aves; order Procellariiformes; family Procellariidae; genus Fulmarus; species Fulmarus glacialis. The sequence goes on from NW_009218539.1 coordinate 1,367, forward strand.
ACTCCTGAAGTAAAACCCCAAAAGTTTTGAAATAGTGGATTAAGACAGAAAGAAATGAGAGTAATTGTCCACATGCATGTCAGCAGCTGTTTTGGATTGCTATGTGCAGGGTAAAGTCTTTTAGCGTAACAGTATTTTCAGGGCTAATCGACCTCAGAATCCTTTGAATGCTAACCGCTGATTGCTTAGTCTGGTGAGGAGGATGGCAGGGAGAGAAAAAGCCAACTCCTTTCCCAAAAACTTAGCCTTAAATTTGGCTTCTGTCCTGCACTGAGGGATGGGGGATTAGAGGGAGAGAGACAGTGCAGGGCTCTTTCCACATCTCAGTAAGAAAGGCCTGACAACAAATGGCGTAATAAAATGGCTGTTTTAGTAAGACAGAATAAAAAAAGGAATACAGATAGCAAGTAAATTTTACATCCCTTCAGATGCTGGGAACCCCACATTCATGCAGGATCAGATGGACCCCAATAAATACAATAGCAAAAAACTGCAGAATTAGCAGAAGGGTCCTCGTGACGTTATTGTGATGGCACAGGGATACAGAAAGGACCATCACACCTCTATTTGTGCACATGCACGGGTGGATGTATGGTCAAAAGCAGGTGTGCTGTGCATCTGAAATGCACTTTCACTGCAAGAGGGCATGGAGCAAAGTTCTGACACAGCCCATACTTTTCAGTCCTCATATTTCTCCCTGGACACCACCCAAGCGCATGACAAATTACATGTCAACAAATTGCAGAACTCAAAGATGTATGGTTGAAACAAGTCAGATTCTCTTAAACATAAACAGATCTCATTAAGGCTGTCTATAAATTTTATGTCTGGCCAAAAAAGAGTAAGTATTGTGTAGCCTCAAGATAAGCATAAAAAAGTGAATGGAAAGGTCACATTTTTTTTTCTGACAATAGCAAGAAATGGAACACTAGGTAATTTTAGAGCAGAAAAATTTAGTGCTGGAAAGTCCTTTTGAAGTGGGCGGTAGAGCTTCCACAGTTCCACAAGACCAGAGGAGATCTATACTACTTCATTTTTCTTATCAGAAAAAAACAACAATGGAAAACCCTATCAGATTAATCTGGGTTTTCCCCAGCCACGACAAAACTGCAATGAAGAATACAGCCATTCTTAACCAGAAAATCAGTTGACTTTCATAATGAGGCTAGAAACAAATTTTGCCAGTATTTTTGAGAAAAATGAAGTCTAGCCCATGCTGCAACAAAATTCATACAGCTACAAAAAAATTCCAAATATTTCTCTTTCTAAACCATAATTTGGTAGTTTCAATACTTCAGAGTATTCACAAAAGTGTTTCAAATATAGTACATTCAAATATAACACTATTTTTCATGTTGCATGTTTAAGTAATGTTTAACTAATCCTTAAGCTTTTCAAAAGCTCGGAATTGGGAGGAGCTTTCTTAAGAGTTTGTTGGTTCACAGGGAGTTTTTGCAAATTAATAGGAAGTGAATATGTCTTTAAGGCAGTGAGGTTTCAGATGAGAGGAGGTATATATTGTGATTTGCAAAAAAAGCCTGAAAGCCAATGCATCTTCTTGTTTTGTACACAGACTGTGTTTGTGTCTGGGGGGCATCTGATCAAATACATGAATCAGATTTACTGTACTCAACTATTAACTGGAGCATTGTCTGTAAAGGCATAACATGTTAAGAAACTGCAGCCTCTTCTTACTTTCTGTGCTATTTGAAACTAATGGTAACTAAGGATTGCGTGGAAGATGTGTCATCTGGCAAATACTACCATAGCTTGGAAAGCCACAGTTCTTGTACAGTGCTTGCTTTTTTTTTTTCCTAGACAAGTACATAAGGTACGCCACCTGTTGTTTGTCTAAACCAAATTAACTGACTTTGACTTCCCATTTTTTACCCGATAACTGATCGTCGTTAATTACAAATAAACAGTGGGGATAAATTAAAGAGGCAGAATTCTACTTTCAAAAAACACAATATAAGAAAAACCATGTAACAATGAAACAAAAGCCATGTAACAATGAAACAAATACATACGAAACCTTGAAGGCAAGAAAATATTATAGGGAGAAATTAACACATTCAGAGGGTTATAAAGTGAATGTATTCCCTTTTCTAAAATGAGTAATTTTCAGATCTTTGTCAAATCACACTGAGGTATTTTTAAAAAGCCAATTTTTTGTCAAAAGAGCCAAACTGGGCAACCTGGTTAACTTCACCTTTCAAAATACCTGTAGAAACTCTCATTTAAGGTTAAGCATCTGTGATTTCAGTGGCATTATAATGTACAAAGATGACATTTCTCTGTTATGCATTCATATCTACTGATCATAAATGAGAAATGAAAGAGAAAGCACAGCTGTGGGAAGTAGTTTGCAATGTGGTAGATATCACAATAGCCAAGCAACATCATCTCTACCGGTGCAAAAAGGGAATTCCAGCAACCTACTTCCTGCCCCAACCTCCTATTAAAAATATTGCATGCGTATATCAGGCCTGACTATATTAATTTACGAATGAATTACGATACATTTTAGCAGAATAGTCTAAAGTAGCTAAACTTTTCTAAAAAAATAATCGATGTGTGAAAAGAAAGTGATAATAACAACAAATTGTGTTTAGTGTCATCATGAGAGGTGAACAACTTACAAATAATAGCATATAGACACACACACATCAGTATATCACATACAAAAAGCCACGTTAGGAAAATGTCTAGCCAGCATGCCTGCAACGAAGATCTGTTGTACTGAGAGTACAAAAAGCTTTGACTTGTCCTATGCCTGAATTGTCATCAGAGTTTACAAAGAAGATCTAACATCTAACAATTCACACAGAGCAAGGGACGAAATGCACCACAGAAGAGTAAAAAGCTATCTATTCATGTTATATGGGATTTGAGAAAGAAAAGCTCTAACAGATTCAGTCTCACAGCAAAGAACATTTTCATTACCCAGTTGTTAGTTCAAGGCAGCCTAGTCAAACAGCTACAGACTTATTCCAGAGGCTTTTATTCCACTCGTGTATGTGGTTTTATGTTAGATGATTCCATTGACTTCTGAAGGTAACTACCTTGGATTACACTGATACCGCTAAAATGAGGTAAGCAACCTCAAACAAACCCAACAGTGCCACCACCAAGCTTAAAAAAAAGCTCATGACTTCAAGAAATTGATGTTTTATTCACAGATATATTCTAGAAGCCTTGTCACAGAGCCTTGTACAAATAAAGCATAGAATACTAGAAATCTCTCCTTCTTGGACTTTTTCGACAAGAAAACATCTGAATACTGAGCTCAAAAAATGTGCCACTGATTAAGGAACAGATTCCAGCCAGGAATCAGGGAAAACATCTCCCACTAAATGGGGTGATGATGGGGAGATAGGGTTGTATAGCACAGACTCATTTACTTGTCATTAATAGCTAAAGTGGCAAGACAGGAGCCACCCTGAAAAGAAAGCTTAAAAAAAAGAAAGCTGCCAAAAGCACTCTGAGTATAAAGTCATACAAGGCTGTTGTAGATCATGTGAGCCTTTTCTGGCAGAAATCAATTTTGTAATGTTTTAAAGAACTGGCTATTTTCCTGTTATTTTCTGTTTTAAAGACCAGATGCCTCTGGCTCAAAAAAAGAGTAAGCTGGTTTTGTTTTCTGTTGTAGCTAAGGCATGCTCTAAAGGAGTCTCTGTTGAAACCTATTTGTGATAATAAGCAGGAATTACACTCTAGTAGATCTTAACTTCAGTGAATCTGGGATAAAATGGGATTTCCTGGGTGATGCAATATTGACAAAAGTGTCACCAGCCCAGAAGTATGCCCGTGCTTACACAGAAGCCACAGCGAGTCTTTAGTATCTCAGAAACATACACGGCAACCTACATCTCCAGAAAGTTGCCATTTGCGAACACGGTACAACGAAAGAGCTACTACCACGAAGCCAAACAAACCTGTGTGGGAAAAATTGCTCAGGTACTAATCTCTATGGTCTATAAACAGTTGTTAGCTTGTTCAAAGTCAGCCTTCTTTCTCTACAGCAAAAATGCATATCTTTTCTATATAACTTTTACAAGTATAAAGTTGCAAACTTTCTTTTTGATGTCTGTTTGTCTGAGGTCCTGACTTTCACGGGTAAGATGCAGATGTCTGTGCTGTCCTAGAGTCAACGTAATGTATCACAAATCACTTGGTGTGAGGGGTCTGAAACCCTTAATATATCCAGTGATGGACATAGTGTGTGTTTCTCACCGCCAACCTCTTCTGGCTGCTTCCCTAGCGTCCTCTGCTGCTCTACCTGCTAGTTTGCTAGCGTGTATCACGCTTGGGCTTTTGGGTTGTCAGAAGCAACGACATAAGTTGCTAAGGATGTCAGGTAGGACAGCAGTGCCATTCAGCCAGACTAGAATGAGAGAAATAGTTGTGCACAGTGACGGCTTTTTGTAGCCCTGTTTGCTAAGAAGGCAGGAGCCCAGTCCCTCACTCCATTATCCTGCGGGCTAGAGTTCACCTCATGGGTTACTTGCTACTAGATTGGAAAGCTGCGTGGTATTTAGAAAGGAAAGTTCAAAGCTATGTGAGACAGAGCGAGTTCCTCTTTTATTCTTTCACCGTGTCAGATACCATAGATTAGCAATTTTCCTAAGTGATATTTAATGCTAATTACTTCAGGGTCAATGAGCTGTAACCAAAAAATCTTTAATAAGGCTTTTCTCATATAAGGTTTATAATGAGTATTTCTTCAGACCCATTTCAACTCTTCGTGTGCATCTGTCCATACCTAGCCCACGCTAGCCTGTATGCCGCTGTTCTGCTTCAGACTTTTGTTTTTCCAGTTATGCTCATCAAATATGCCTCCTACTCATGCAGAGAGGCTTCACAGGAGGCACGTGTAAGCTGGCTCTCTTCAACACGCGACAGCCCTCTCTCTGTGCAGTGTGCTCCTCTCGGTGTGCTCCCTTTGTGCTGTCAGGTTAGAGCTTCCAAAACGACATCACAGACCCGTAATTTGAACTCAGCAGTCCAAATCTGTGGAAAGCAAAACCACATTTTTCTAATCACATTCACTTGCATTTCAAATTGCATGTATTGCAGATGAATTTGTGTCACGCCCTGCCCCCCTGCCTGTCTTGTGCAGGGGAGTGGGGTTTCTTTGTTTTTTTCTTATAAACATCCAAAAAATTGCAGGGTTTTTCTTTCTACCCAGAAGACAGGAATTCGAGGCTTTTGGAACTGGAATGAAACACAGGAGTTACTGAGTGGAATTGTACGGCTCTTTTCTTGCAAAAGCTAGACCAGATTTGTCTTCGTTTCTTTTGTCCTCCAAGACATCTCAGTAGCACCAGTCTTCAAATATGAGTCAGACCCATGGGAGAAGATAAAAGTAATACTTTGAGTGGCTTTTTATTTATCTTTTAAGATCTTGAGGTTTAAGTACTTAGTCTTGTCTCTGGTATCCTGAGGCTAGAAATTTGCTTTTTGAAGAAAAGCTGAAATTCTGATATAAACATATGGCAAAAGGGCTCTCCGAGCTTTGAAAAAGTTTGACCCAGTGGAAAAAAATTCACCATTTTGCAAACACGGGTTTGTGATTGTCGTGGTTTAACCTGGCAAGCAGCCAAAAACCATGCAGCCACTCGCTCACTCCCCGCCCCCCCCCAGTGGGATGGGGAGAGAATCGGAAGGGTAAGAGTGAGAAAAACTCGTGGGTTGAGATAAAGACAGTTTAATAGAACAGAAAAGGAAAAATAATAATGATAATGATAGAATACACAAAGTGAGTGATGCACAATGCAATTGCTCACCACCCGTGCTGACCAATAACCAAGTAGCAATCGCTACTTCCTGGAACAGCCTACCATTCATATACTGAGCATGATGTCACATGGTATGGAATACCCCGTTGGCCAGCTGGGCTAGCTGTCCTGGCTGTGCTCCCTCCCAACGCTTATTTTGTTTTGTTTTTTTCTTGAGCTGAATGTCCTTGGACTAGGAGGGCACTTAGCAACAACTGAAAACATCAGTGTGTTCTCAACATTCTTCTCATACTAAATCCAAAACACAGCACTAGGAAGAAGTTTAACTGTATCCCAGCCAAAACCAGGACAGTGATGGTAGTATTATTTAAATGCCAGGAGAAGAAGTAGTCCATTATTCTTTCAAAAAAAAATGTTGTCATCAAGTGTGATTAGAAACACACTGCTAGTGGTAAAAACAGTTAGTTAACATTTACACAATGCTTACTCAGAGGTACTGTAACACTTGCCCAGAACAAAAATGAATGATTTAAAAATAATTGAGTAGTAGTCTATTTACTAAAATATACACTGCTTTTTTTCTAGTTGGCCAAAAATCTACCAAATTATTTTGGTCAGAAAAAGAAGAGAATTGGACTAGACTTCTAAAACTCTGCTGCTATTTTTGCCTCAATCAATAACTTTGGCAAATGTACCGCTGTAAGTTTACGGAAAACCAAACTTAGTTTCCTGCACAGCTTCTAAATGGTTTTAGGGCTGCCATTTGCTAGGGAAAACACTCTGTGTCCTGGAGTTCCTCCTGTTGACATTTTCCCATTCTGAGCAAAATGTTTCAGAGTATCAATAAACAACAGAGATTGAAAATGAGAATGGTTTTGTAACCTAATACTTATGGTACTTTTCATCCTGATGAAACACCTGAGCTTCAGCCTCTGCTCCGGTGCATATTTAAGTGTTCTGTGCAAAGTGGGCAAATACCGACAGAAGAGATTTGGGAATCACCATCACAAGCTGCCCTGCTCAACGCCCTGGTGCTCAGACAACGTCCAGGCAGAGGCGTGATGTGGGTACAAATCTCATAAGCAGAGAGGGAAATTGAGCAGGGATTACTAAGAAAAAGTTGAAACTACCTCATTTATAAATTTTGTTCAGTTCTCCCTGCTTCATTCTATTTACTTTTTAGTTTGCTTTTACAATACACAAAATTGTTTCATTTTTCACTATTGCAAGGAAAAAAAGAAGGAAAGTAACATTAACAAAAAAATCCAAATAGGTTTAAAAACTCACTTAAATTTTCAAACTGATGAATTAACTACTGGCAATCCATAGTAATGGCAAATAAAACCAGATAAGAATATTATCACAGACTTTACAGTTTATGTCAATTTTGACTATGAATATTGAAAATTGATTTATACTATTCTGTGTATTAAATCAACAGGAAATCTTACATCAAGCGAATTTTTGACATCTAGTATGCACTATGCTTTTGTGGCCTTGAAAGAGCACAATTAAAATTTTCATTATTTTATGATACTATTTTTCTGCTCATATGTCTAAATTATGGCTATGTGAGCCGTCTACAGTAAAAAAAAAATCATAACAAGCACTCGCTGTAATTCTAAATGAGAAAGAAAGACACAGTTACTACATTTGTTGACTTCTTACTCCCATGAGTAGTTCAGTTCATTAACAAATATGTTACATTGAAAAGATTTTGAAGTTTCTGAAGGAAACCTTAATATAGCTCTAAACTTCTGGAAAATCCTACCTATAAATACACTGAATCCCACAATGCCACCAGCAGAAAAAAGTGTTGAACAAACTGCTAGGTCTGGTTCAATTTGGTTTAAAATCCAAACATCATTTGTTCAAATTTTTTTCTCAACATGGGAAAATAGAAGATAAATAAATGGGAGATGCAGTCCAGAGGAAGATCTCTTCTGCTTTCTTTTGAGGAGATGGAGTAGGATGTTGGATTTTATATGCGACTACTTTCCTCAGAGTTCTTTCTTTAAAGAAAAGCAAAGCTTCATTAATGGGAACCCCAACTTGTCATCAGGTGATGAATCCCAAAGGGGAGACCACAGATTTGTTTAGACAACCTTTGCTTTGCCAGTCAGAAGATCAGTGTGAAAACAGCTGAAAACTGCAGGGCACAGTTCTATATCTTATTTTGTTAGCTGCAGAAAAGTGACAAGGAAAGAGATGAGGAAATAATCTTCAACTGAGAACATCTGTGAATAATTCTTAGCCTACTCACTTTGAAAACTTTTACAGTTCACAAAAACATAATGAAATGAGGAGTCTATTAACCCTAAATAACTGAAGGCTTCATCAGAAATCAGGTCTCTTGAGCAGAGTCAATGAACCAGCTAGCCTCACAACAGTTGAAAAGTGTGGCCTATCATTACAGTTGTCTTTTGCAAGCTGTACTGACTTGGTTTTATTACTTACTTTCAAAATGATCAGCCAACTGCTACACAATGCATTTAATTTATTATTATTATTATTGCCATTATTATGATTATTATTACTTATTTTCTCTATGATTTATAGTTTTATACTTAGTAAGCAGATGAAATATTCTCTTCTAATTCACATTATTTTCTTGTTGAATTAAAATAATGAACACTGACATCTAAATTAGTTAAAATTTGTTTTAAAAGAGTTCACATACATCCCCTGACTCAACTAAGCTCCTTGACAGAATGGTAGTACTAACTCTGAAATAGTTATTAAACCTGTTTATATACATGTATTTGTCCATACATACATATGTATGTACATATATACTTATTTTATACATGTATGTATACATATACCTAGACATGAGTACATATAGCTCAAGCTTTTATTTTTTGAATTATTGGGTCTGAAAATATTCAGATAACTTCCACACAATTATGACATTTTAGTTCCTTATATGAGTCAGTTCCAGCTTTACACATCAGACTAACATCCGGATCCCTGCTTCTTAACGTGGTGTCTGCAAATCCACAACAGAGTACATATGGGGGAAAGGGAATTTGCTTTTCTTCTTGTTGCTGTTTCTAAAGGACCACCTAGGTATCCCGTATCCCTCTTGTATTCCTATGAAAAGATACAAAAGACACATTTGACTCTGACCTCTCTATTTTCTTTCTTACTCTGGAAATGCCTGAATAAGGATCCAGAGTATTTTTATCTTTATCTGACTCAGGCTCAGCCATTGTTTTAGGATTTATTTGGTAAATTTTTTTTGTTTATTTTAAAGACAAAAACTGTGTCTTTGTAAATCCCTTGTTACAGGCAGGAGGCTACCTGATCATGACTACCATAGTAAGCTCTACGCTTGCACAGGTTTTGTCCTGTCTAGTCTGAAGTTCACATGCCCTTGATAAACCAGCATAACCAAATCCTTTTCTGTCTTGAGACAAGTCATATCAGGTGTTAAATGAGGAAATCCTGTTATCTTCCTTTGTAGAGATAGCTGCTTTCTATATAGGAAAATATATTTGTTTATAAGTATTTGAACTTGCAAATGATGCTATATAAGAAAGCGTTCAATAAATGATGAAGGTATGAACCAGAACAAGAAATGTTTGGTAAAATTGACTAAAAGGCAGGTGAGACAACAGCATACTGCTTTGAAAGAGGACCTGTCAGGCTAGGAGAAGGTTACAATTTGAGTTCCTCAAGATCAGACTTCAAATTAATCTTTATTTATTTTCCTTAAAAATCTCCATTAAAAAAATTATTGCTGGTTATATTAGCTGATAAAATTCAAAGGCACTGTTAATGCAGAGGAGGACTGAAGTATCACACAGAAAGAATCTGAGTGAAAAAATGGGATGAAATGCAATAGTACAATGAACAAGGTCTTGCACTTATAAAATAAAAGAGGGGGAAAAGAAGCTGAATATATCGGTGAGTCACAAGATAACAATAAGCCTGCAATGTGGAACAGTCATGGCAAAGCCAAATGCATCCTTTGTAACAGGTGATCATTTCTAGTACAGGTAAAGCAATATTCATTCTGTTTCGGTTAGCACTATGGAAACAAAGGATTGTGGCCATTTATCTGCATCCGGAGTCTACTGCTAGCAGTCATTTTCATTGCTCTGTTTTAGCCAAAACAGATTTACTTATCAAATGCCTGACAAATTTTCTCTCCCACTCTGACTTCCTGACAGCCGGCCCTGACCTCCTGGCACCACGCTCAGCGAATCCGACCCCTTCTCACTGGGGACACTTGGTTGCCGGCTGCTTGGGTTTCACAGCCAAGGGCTGCTTGCTCAACATAGCCTAAGTCCAGGCTAGAAAAACAATTACTAAACAGACGTATTTCTTCTGAAAGTGCAGTGTTTTCTATCTATAGATAGACATGGATGGTTTGGGACAGTTAAGGACTCAGAGTTCTTTTGCTACTGCTAGACTCCACACAAGATTGCTCTGCATCTTTGGCTTCATCTTCCTGAAAGTCAAGGACCACTTCACCAACACAAGTATAATATCCTTGAATTCTTTCAGGAATTTCCCAAAGACTGTCAGGCAACAATGTGAAATGATCAGAAGGAAAAACTTTTTTTTTGCTGTGAGAGTGGTCAAACAATGAAACAGGTTGCACAAAGAGACAGTGGGGTTTCCATTCCTGGAGATATTCAATACCCAACCGGACATTGCTAGAGCTACTGCAGCAACCTGCTCTAGCTGACCCTGCAATCTTTGGTTGATGAACATCTATGGAACCAGTATTCATGTAGGAGGATAAATGGTCTCTGGTTTTCTGAAATCAGGACACAGTCGAAAATATAAACTCTGACTTTCCTTAGTCTTCTGATGGTAAAGTTGAAACAGATTCTGTATCAGTTTTACTTACTGTTGAGAAATTAGCCCTTCATAAAATATATTTGAAAGTTAAAGACACTGCTTTATACATTCATTAAATTGGAGCTTTCATTTTAATATAATTCTGTGTATTTTAAAAGATAATTTTTGTAACAGAGGAAGAAGCAATTACATAATATAGTACACTCTCCTTAATGCCACAACTTTATTGGAATTTAACTTAATCACCATAATTGTATGGTGTGCACTTTATTAATATTGTAGTGTGCTGCATTAATTTACTATGATTTTATTAGACAATTCAGTTCATGTTCCCTCTATCAGAAACGCAGCTATAGGTCATAAGGTTAAAAAGATATTTGAAAAACGAAGGCTGATTTTGAACTATCTGTTTGCACTTTTACAAAAAACCAAGAATCTCTCCCTTACACATGTAACTGAAGACTGTTACATGTTTACACTATTTCAGAAATTTTGCCATTAGAAAATTAGAAATTAAATCTATTCCATGCGTGATGTTCAGCCATTATTCACGAAAGATGAACTGCACCAAATGCACATTCACAAGGAATATATTCCCCTTTCTTCCAGGGAAAATCATAACTGAAGGGCATGAACAATGTGTGAACAAGGCTCAACCTTTCATCTCTCTCTCTCTCGATGTGTATTTTCTCCGTGCATAGTGCTCCAGAAGATCTGCACAACATTTTATGTGCCACTTGTTTATAGAAAGAGACAAGAGCTATAGAGAACTTCTCGCTTGAAAAAATGGCGTCATGAAGCATCATCATGACTTTTAAGCACTCAGTATAATCGTCACCTGAATCTCCTGACTCATTCTTGGAAGGCTACCTGCATTGTCAGTGTACTTCAGTCTAATTTATTATGTAATTACATACGTAAAGTATACCTCTATTTAGCAGTGATTTGGCAGTGATGTGGAACCTGTGAAGTCATGGAAATACTAATTTTACTTAAGAAATACATGCCACTGTTACCCGTTGTCTGTTCAAGATCAACAGAATTGATTGTAAAACAGTGTCCACATTGCTTTCTGAGCTGCTTCTTATTTTTTGTAAGGAATAAAATTACGAACAGTGACTAACTGTTCACTAATGGAAAAACACTAATGAAAAACTTTTGCATTAGTGAGGTAACAAATATACCCTTTGTTTTTTTTCATTATTCCTACATATCTACTTAACATTTTTAAAATGCATTTTAGCTAAAGGCTGCTCAGAAATGTTTCAAAGTAAGTATACTGTTAATCCTTACTGTTTTGCATAGAATATCTAAACAAAAGACAAAACAGAAGAATATGAGGTTTTTGACTTTGCATTATTACATTGTAAATCAAAAGTAACATATCAACGTCCAGTATCTAACTTGACAACTGCACCTGGGTATACGCTTCCCCAAAGTTCATCTAGCAAAATTCAGTGCTATAGGAAAACACCTTACGTGGTACAAAAATAGACCTATAGTAGAAGAAAGAATTCAGAATCTAAAAACGGCACGTATAATTGGCTGCTTGAAAACAAATATCTGAATCAAATCTTACACTTTTTAAAAGTGGAAGAAATGAAAACCCAATGATAATCTTGCTATAAAAATGAAGATATAGAATCATAGAATCATAGAATTGTTTAGGTTGAAAAAGACCCTTAAGACCATCAAGTCCAACCATTAACCTAGCATTGCCAAGTCCACCACTAAACCATGTCCCTAAGCGCCTCATCTACACGCGTTTTAAATACCTCCAGGGATGGTGACTCCACCACTTCCCTGGG
>NW_009218539.1:13874-21674 GCF_000690835.1 Fulmarus glacialis
AACCTCCTTCCAGGTAGTTGTAGAGCACGATGAGGTCTCCCCTCAGCCTCCTCTTCTCCAGGCTAAACAGCCCCAGTGCCCTCAGCCGCTCCTCATAAGACTTGTGCTCTAGACCCTCCACCAGCTTTGTTGCCCTTCTCTGGACATGCTCCAGCACCTCAATGTTTTTCTTGTAGTGAGGGGCCCAAAACTGAACATAGTATTTGAGGTGTGGCCTCAACAGTACTGAGTACAAGGGCATGATCACTTCCGTACTCCTGCTGGCCACACTATTTCTGACACAAGCCAGGATGCTATTGACATTCTTGGCCGCCAGGGCACTGCTGGCTCATATTCAGCCGACTGTCGACCAACACCCCCAGGTCCTTTTCTGACAGGCAGCTTTCCAGCCACTCTTCCCCAAGCCTGTAGCGTTGCATGGGGTGGTTGTGACCCAAGTGGGACCTGGCACTTGGCCTTGTTGAACCTCATACAGTTGGCCTCGGCCCATTGCTCCAGCCTGTCCAGATCCCTCTGTAGACCCTTCCTACCCTCAAGCAGATCAACACTCCCGCCCAACCTGGTGTCGTCTGCAAACTTACTGAAGGTGCACTCGACCCCCTTGTCCAGATAATTGATAAAGATATTAAACAGCACTGGCCCCAATACTGAACCCTGGGGAACACCACTTGTGACCGGCTGCCAACTGGATTTAACTCCATTCACCACAATATTTTGGGCCTGGCCATCCAGCCAATTTTTTACCCAGTGAAGAGTACGCCTGTCCAAACCATGAGCAGCCAGTTTCTCCAGGAGAATACTGTGGGAAACCGTGTCAGAGGCTTTACTACAGTCTAGGTAGACAACATCCACAGCCTTTCCCTCATCCACTAAGCGGGTCACCTTGTTAGAGAAGGAGATCAAGTTAGTCAAAAAGGACCTGCCTTTCACAAACCCACGCTGACTCGGCCTGATCACCTGGTTGCCCTGTATGTGCCATGTACATGCTAATACTTCCATGGATAATGGAAAAATACCTTGGGATTCTTCCTGAGTTTAAAAAGCAATGATAACAAAAGAATAACTTTATACACAGTGCTTTCAGCTGCCAGAGACCAAGATGGGAGCACTAAAATTGACAGAGCTCACAGATACTATTTTATGAAAGAAAAAGGTTAGGTTTTTTTTCAAGTTCTGAGTCATTCAGTGCAAGCTAAAAGAATGAAATTCAATGTTCTTAAAAACACGCTCCAGAAAATGTTGACATTTCATTGTTATTTCCCATCAAGCTTCAGATTAATTATGTCAAAATCATATTTATATTCTATTACTTGAAATAAACCACATGTTTATAAAATGTGCAAACCCTGTCACTAATATAGTTAGTGAAGATGAATCTGATGGCTGAATTTGTGTGACCTTCTTGCTATTGTTTTATTTTTACATATAGTTATTTACTCCAGGCATGTTGAAAAGAATAAAACATATCATGCTGACAAAGGCTGAAACCACATTTCTTCTCCTTCATTTCCATGGAAATCAAGAACTCGGTAAGAAAAGATTCATTTGACCAAATCCCCAGCAGCTGCTCCCCTGATTTAAGTATAAATGCCAGTCATAAGGCATAATGTTGTGTTCAAAAGGGAGTCTGCCTTGGCGTGAGATGTCTGGGGCTCTGCTACAAACCTCTTTTTGGCCTGAAGTTAGTCAAAATCTCTGTTTAAGCTTTACGTTTTTTTTGAACTACATAGTGAAAATGTTTTTGTTTGTTTGTTTTTTCCCCACACTACAAACTGAAAATGGGGTTTTTTGCAACCTTCAAAAAAACCTTGACCAAATGGTTTCTAACCTTTTAAAGCCAAGAATTTTCATTGATTTCACATATGCTTTAGGCCACACTGGGGACCTCTGGCCTTGGGGTAGTGTGACAATATCCCAAGGGTGAGGGTAAGAGAAAGAACAAGTTCTCTGAAATGGGATCCAGATAGGGTGACCTATCAACTCCGAAAGAAACTATATTTTAGGGGTTTTAATTTAAGGGGCATCTACACTTTTCAAATAACAACTCTCCAGTTTGTTTTAGGGTCCTTATTCTGTGTGTGACTGCCTGCACTGAATAAATGTTTGTCCACTCCTTTCCCACACCACCACCTCCAAAGTTTGAAGTGAAAGCAGAACCGGCACAATTTTTCCTCCACCAGCTGAGGAGATGGATTTAGAACAGTATTACTTAGTTAGCAGATTTCACTCAGTTATTCATATAACATAGATGTGGTCCAGGTCCTTCCTGATCCAATGGACATCGATTCTACCTAATGAACCAAAACAGAGCCATTGCTTCTAAAACTGAATCTCTTTTTCTAAGCCAATATCATTATAACATCTGGCTGTGCTAGGTAAATTCTCTTAACAAGAACTACTGGAAAGTTTAATCTTTCACTAACTGTGACAGTATGTTGCAAATGCCATATGTTTTCTGGAAGAAAGTTGGCAAAGTGCATATTGTGTTTCCTGTAAGGTTGCACCTTCCCTAGTTTTACTAAAAAGTTGTGTGGCAGCCCTGAAGGTAGAAAGCTTCTGTTTGGTTGTACTTTTTGGTTTTTTTGTTTTTATTGAACAATATGTAGCATACACAGACTTTCCCGCTAGCTAAACTAAAAGGTGGTGAAGGACAAGACACTTTATTATTATTAAAAAGAGAAAATAGGCTGGATCATCTACTTACACCAGATGTTATACGTACCTGATTCATTTATCTTTCACGAAACACTCAACAAGGGTCTTGTATAATTTTTATCCCAATATAAGGTGAACTGAAGGTACAATTCTGAGAGGACAGTGAAATTACAGCATAGAGAATGACAGGCTCAAATAGGAAAAGCTTTCAGCGCCTTACAGCTTGTGTTTGTTGTCAAATCCTGAGAAGTAAAATAATTTTCAATTTTAAATAATCAGCACAACATTTAATCCATTCGAAACATTTTAGTCATTTTCTCAAAGTCTTTAAAATGGCTACTTTAAAAGTAGAACATAAAACCTTCAACAAGAAGACTGCATGTTAGAAAATCGATCTCAGCATTATTTTTGCAGCCTATGATACCCTTAAAAAATCACAACTTTCACTGAAAAAGAAAATTATATCAGTTTTGAGTATGAGGTTGCTGATTTATTGAGGCATCATGCCGTTTGTATTTTATACTGAAATGTCATTTAAGTTGTATTCAATATTAGGGAATTTATTTTCCAGCACATTCTGAACCTTAGGAAGTCAATCCCAACTGTTTGTCAAAGAGTAAGGACATCCTGTAATTTTTTTACAGTAGGAATCTGCATGTCAGACTGACCTGCCTGATTCTGATTCACATTTATTTTCTATGGTATGGCAATAACCTGGCAAAATTAGTTTGACTGGCATTTTAGCAAAATTGCTAAATTTACCTCATATTCTTTTATGTGTGTTTTGATGCAATAGACAACCTAGTCATTTGGAGAGACATTTCCAATCTGTCTTGAACTAAAACTAGCTGAACAGCATCTTCAGCACTTAATGTCCTTTCTCACAATTACAGCTATATTCGAAGAAGAATTAAGAAAGTATCGGTCAAAAGCCCCCATTTTATGAAGCACTAGAAACTCAGAATACAATTGTTGCCTGTTTTGTTTCACTCATAAATCTGGAAACTTTTATGGGAAAGAAATCCTAAGTATGAGCAAAAAAATTTACAGATACACTCAATACACATACATTTTCTCCTTTCCGTTTACAAGTTGATTTAACATCTTTCCCTTAGCACAAGGAGAGGGCTACAAACAATGGAAGTGGGATGTTGATTATCATGGTTATAGTCTTCTAAGGGCAGACACTGTTCAAACAAATGCAGGGAAGTTATTTTGCCAGATTAAGACCATCTCTTAAAAATAAATAAATAATGTTAGTGATAGTAATAGTAACAGTAACAACAAACCAACAATAATAATGAAAACAATTAAAAAAGCAAAATACCCCTCCACAACTCTGCACTCCAGTTTTGCAGTAGAAGGGGATGTAGGAATCCTGATCTGGGGGTTCTGGGGGTTCTGGGGTTGTCCTTTCAAATTTTAATCTTAAGGAGCATGCATTCTCTTTTCAGTGTTGCTTTTAATATTGACAATAGAAAAGGAATGGCTTTTCAAACAGGCATAAATATTTTTATATGCATTATTTTATTCAATAATGAGTGTGCTTTATTTTTTCTTTGATTAAATGTAATCAACATGATGTCAGCATTTGGATTAAAAATATCCCATGAACTCTACCCTGATGTGTAGAGGTAATCAAGCTTGGGGACCTCAGCCTTCATTCCATAAGCTAATTAGAGTAGAATGAATATAATGTTTCCTGAGGGCTTTTAGTTTATGAGTGAGTACATCCACAGAAGGAATCAGGTGCCAAAATTTCAAGTCATTATGTTCAAAATTCCTGCTTTGCTACCACATACACCTGGACTTTGGCACTACAGTCTTCAGGGTTTAATGTTACAGTTTCTAAGACACTAGAAAATCCACTTCTGGCCAGATAAGGCAAGAGTAGTGACAGAAGAGAAAGTCCATGTTCCCAGAAATCCTTATGAGGCTGGGAAACTCAATACCAAATTAATCTCTGAATCCATGGAGATCCACAAATTTGATGTCCCTTTTTCTGTCTTATCAGAGGAGCTGATCAGATAGGAATCCTCAGAACTGCCCACTGGACTAGTCTTTGCACAAAAATCTGGTCTCCTGGCTCAAGTCCTCTGCTGGTATCTGCAATGTGTTGAGACCCCCTTAGGCAGACCCATCAACTGAGCTCAACTCATCTGCACCCAGGATAGGAGCTTTAGTCACTGATTGATAGCTGCATACTGTTTGGGCTATGGGCTGGTAGGATTTCAAAAGCAGTTCCTTGGATGAGTGTCAATTGAGTCTTTTAACTTTTGAAGTATAAATGCTGTCTTTAAATTGTAACACATCTCCCTGCATAAATTTCCCTTTTATAATTGAATGACAGGTGCCGAATGATCTTGTTACATCACATAGGCAGCTGAATTACGCTAAAAATATCTACCAAAGGAGAAAATGGCATAAGGAGGGGAAGAAAGATGAGAATTAGCCTCTCAAATGAAAACTGTGCTTTTAAATTAGATGCATGATAGAGGATGACAGAATAGTAATAGGAGCAGCAATCCTTGCTCACATTCCTATGGACTTCAAAGGGAGTTTTCCCCATGTGAAAACTGCAGGATCAGATGTCCTATCTGTACTTGTTTCTTTCAGCATCTGGCTCTTACATGTGTTGTCAGGAGAGCTTTTCTCACCCTATGGGACTTGTGAAACATATTTAAAGCCCTTGGTAATGTTCAGTCCATTGCCTACTTTGTTGGGCATTCCTTACACCTTTCTAAAAAGTGCCACCACAGAGCAAAGTTTAATTTGCACTTTAATGTGGGAAAAGAAATATTCCTTTTATAGAACAGTTTTTACAGCGTTTGCCTCTTACTGCAGCTTTTAAAAAAGTAAAAACCCCATGCCCCATGCTGCCTCAAGAGAACTAGTGCATGTCCTTTTCACTTATTACTGTCAGACTGGGGCTTTTCCTTTTCCAAACCTCACTCAACATCCTGAAGCTAGAATGGTCTTCTTTCGAAAGCCTGCAAAACTTTCTCCCTTTCGGGTCATGGGATGCGGAATGACTTTTGGGCTGCTCTTTCAAACTGGAGAACTGGAGAAAATTAACCATTCTCCCTTTGGGTCTAGGTGTCTGGGGAAAGATGAATCAGACAGCTGCCGTTATTAAATATTTATAAAGGAGATAAATGTTGCTGTATAAATATGTATCTTATACCAGTCTATAATGAGGACCTGATTTCGTGTATGTCCTCTAGTTATCCTAAATTCTTGTTTAGATCTTGTGCTGATGCACAGCTGACTCAGAGGCCTTTGTTGTATGTTTTCCATTGCTGCATTAACAGTGGAGAAGAGGACTGGTGAGTCCTGGAGAAGATTAATGTAAATGTTATCTGTAAGGATCACTTGCCCATCACTGATGTCTCTCTACAGCGCTTAATTTCTATGTGATATGAAGAACACTCCATGGCAGGCTAGGGCACATGGTAAGATCAGCATTCTCAAACTCATCTTTGTGTCCTACATACAACATGGTACATGTTCTCACTACTGTTGACAAGGTCCAGTGCATAATTTATATTTCTGGATTGGTAATCAGTCAAAACATTTTGGACTCAAGGTCTTCGCTAACATTCTTGTTCCACTGAAGCTTTTTTCACAGCTTATGAATTCTGTACAAACTGTGCAGAATTCTGTACAAACTATTGACTATCACAGACTCCAGAGCAGGAAGAGCAGTGACTCCCTGAACCTGTTTGAAAGCAACATATTCCAACTACTGACATTTTTAGATGTATATAGTAATATATACATATGGTGAACAAGTGAATGTACAGTTTTCTTTGCTAATCAAAACGTGCAGAATCATCCATTAAACCATCCTTCTCGCTTCTGCATCTTGTAATTCTGGAAAGTGGATAGAAGATGAAAAGCTTGTTTGTTCTTCCATTCTTCTTGAATGGTCACTGTGTGCATGTAACTGGGTCATCTACAGGTGTTGTGTTACTAGCTCAGGTTTAGCTTAATGGAATATTTTTGAGGGAGGAGTCTTGAAAATTGTGAAGAATAGCTCTGGTAAAACATGTTCTGATAGTTTTAGGCTATTCTGAAGGAGCAGTAAGTATCCTTATGTACTCATAAATATTTTAATTCTGTTGCTGGTGGTAGTTTAGGGTGTAGGGTTAATTACAGCAGATATGGCAAATATTTAAATGCTCTGAGCATTTATTCCCTTGCTACAATGCATGGTTTCCTTTAAAAGATAACATCGGTCATTGTCCAATGCACCTATTTTATGAATATCTGTAAATAGAGTTATATTTATATAACTACATTTTTTTTATCACCAGCCTCTTCTTGTAGACTACAGCACGTAAGTTTCTCTAATAATCTTTTCCTTCCATTTATCCCCTGGCATTCTACTGATCTAGTTTACATATTTCCTCTGCCCCAAATAATTTGAGATACTGAAGGTGAAAACCATGAGAGAAGACTCAAATCATTTGGTTAAACCTCTAGGTGGCCATCAAAAAATCTTGTTTCAAATGCCTTTCCACTGTGCAAAAATGAACAGATCTTCATTGTGACATTCAGCTTTGATCAAATGTCATATCTGGGATTCCTTCTGCACAGCAGTGTTTTTATAATAAGAGCTATCATAATACTGCAGCTAACACTTTAAACGAGCATTAAATGAAAGTCTGTGAGCTGGATGCATTTCACAATGGATAACATATCTTGATATTCTCTGGAAGAGGGAAGTTTTAAGCTAACAGTACCTTCTTAAGTAGTGTTTTGGCACCATCTAGATATTAGTTCATTCTGTCGTAGACTTCCTCTGTGGCCCTGCATGAGCCACTTAAACTCCCTTGATTTTTCTCTAGTTTTTTTTGTCTTTAAAATAGAGATAATGGTATTTTATCCTCAGAGAGAATAGAGTTCAGATAAATCAGGATTATTTTTGTAAAACTTCAAGAGTCCATGACTTTGACAACATGATACAAATTTCTCTGTGATTTTGGACTTCTGTTAAATGAAAGCATGATATATTTTACTTCTCCTCTCTTGTGTCTTTTTTGTTAAATTATATAGTCTTGTTCATATTAATCATTCTTGCCCTGCTTCAAAGGGGAACGGGAGGGGAGAGGAGGGGAGGGGAAGGGACAGGAGGGGAGGGGA
>NW_009218540.1:0-224 GCF_000690835.1 Fulmarus glacialis
ATATATAAAATACGTATAATATATAAAATATATAAGCAAGCATGCATGCTTATTTATGTTTATGTACATTCATATGTGTATATATAACATATAGCACACATATATGTTACACCTCTCAGTTGACTGTCGTGGGACAGCAATTACACCTTTCACACTGCAGCCAAGCTCTGATGAGGAAACAAACCTCCAGTTAGTGGAGGATATCAATTTAAAGATTAATGACA
>NW_009218540.1:255-6430 GCF_000690835.1 Fulmarus glacialis
GATGTGTGCTGCTAGCCTAGAAGGCATCCTATCACGGAGAGAAAGCTGTCCGCCTGCACAGCACCCAAGGCGTTTCTGCTCCCCAGGAGCTGCTCCAGACTGCCGGGGGGAAGGGGTCGGGCACGCATGCAGATGCCTCATGGAGGACACGGTGCTGTCCTCCCTCTCCAGCCCTCAAAAGCCACCTCCTGATTTCTTGCCTGCCTCTGACTTTGATTTTCACCAACAACTTAAGCAAAGTACTGGTGCTTTAAGAGTTCTTCTCAGCGTAGGGAAGAGCAGGGGCTTGGGAGCTGGGGCGGGGGAAGGATGAGACCAAGAGATCTGCTTTTATCCCAAGAGGAGGCTTTGCTATTTTTACAACTGCATTGCTGCCAGCTCAAGCATCCAAGCGAGGGCTCAGCCGCTCAGCAAAGGGAGGAGGATTAGCAAAGGGACTCTGGGGATGCAGCACCCACAGAGCCAAATTTCTGTTGACTTTACAGGCAAGGACAGGAACGTGCCATTCCCACCAGCTGAGCCGGGCCACCAGACGGTGGAAGAGCAGGCTGACTATTGCACAAAGCCCACAACACAACGGCAAGCGGCACCGCGATGGCTAGATCTTCCCCGGCAGTACCGCGGTGCCAGCACTGCCTGAAATTACAGCCGCTCACTTCCTCCAGCACATCCAACCCAGCGGGTTCCGTGGAGTGGCATGGACCTCCCAAGCAGCGCTTTGGAGATGCACCTCCCCACCCGTGTTGGTGCCCAGCCCCATAAACTACAGCTACCGCACAAGTAAAAGAGGAGTGCAGTGATGGAGAGGCTGCTAATTGCTCAGGGTACTTACCGAGTGCGGCAGCGGGTGCCTGGGGGCTTTACGACCTGCGCAGGCAGCACAACCCCGTTGTGATGCAGAGGAAGAACCCGCATCCGCGTCCCGGCATCGGGAGAGCAGCGCTTATAACGCGCCCCGAGGACTGACCCCGTCCAATCAACCGGGAGCCGCGCGGAGCCCAGTCTCCCCGTGCGTAAACAGCATGAGGCATACCAGTGAAAATAGTGTGTGAAGTAAATGATCTTTTCCATTTATGATGCTCTCCCAGCAGGCATGATTTTCTCCTGATAGTTCATTGGGCGACATGTTTATAGCTCCCTGTGATTTATGGCTGCCAATATACATAATTCTTATTGTGAGAATGGATCTGTAATGCAAATAATAATAAATTTTGCAAGAAGAGTGCTTACAGCATCACTCTGAGGCAATAACAGAGGTGAAATTCTAGCTATCCCCCTGTGACCAGTGAGACACAAAATGTTTAATTAAAATTGTAATATATTGCACAATAAAAACAAACTAAATATTATAAACAAGACAAACACAGACACATTGGCAGATATCCTCTCAGATGTCCCAGAAGCCTGTTGTACCTAGATGTCTTGCGGTAATAAGTTAGTCTTTGCCACCTCAGCTGTGAGGTGGAAATTGCTATTAACCACTATTTCTGTGGCTGCCAAACCAAGACATAGGAGAGCTAATGGGTTTGCCCGTTCTCGTATGAGGTGTCTATGGTAAATACAGCCTAAGAGAGACTTCTGTAGTCATAAACCAGACTGTGCTGGGGCACTGCCCACAATGGACACCAGTAAATTGTTATCACGGTCCCTGGCATGCTGCTGACCTGAGCCAACCGGCGCTTCACAACACCCAGGCAGGGGCTCAGGAGTCTGCATGATGTCACTGCCTCATTTTAGAGGATAAAGGGTTTGTTGGCATGATCCTGGACTGCCTGGTGCTGGGTGGCCCCAGTGCCAAAGAACAATTAATTTACAAGCATTAATTTTAAGTAAGGCAGCTGCCTGCTCCTACCTGGTTGTTAAACCTCATGTCCAGGCTTATGGCTGAACACACTGAGCCCTTGTGACGCTCATCCAAACGGTGCCGGCAGAGGTTTGTTATCTCTAGATGTGCCAGATGTGAAAAAAACAGAGGAAGAAGAACTATTGAAGCTAGCAAACATCCTGGACCAAGCATGCTCAGAGGTATGGAACAGATTAGAATGGAATGGAATGGAATGGAATGGAATGGAATGGAATGGAATGGAATGGAATGGAATGGAAGAGAAGAGAAGAGAAGAGAAGAGAAGAGAAGAGAAGAGAAGAGAAGAGAAGAGAAGAGAACGGAATGGAATAGAAAATTCGGTTGGAAGGGACCTACAACGATCATCTAGTCCAACAGCCTGTCCGCTTCAGAGAAGCTCCTGTGGAAGTGGAGATTATCATAAAAGGACTCTTCAACCTTGAGAAGAGACAATAAAGCAATACAGGGAAGGTCAACAAGATAATGAATGGGGAGGAGAGGATACATATGGAATGATTATTCATCTTTTCTCACACTATGTGAACTAGGAGGGGGAGAACATACCCTGAAAATATCAGGCAGAAGACTTAAAACAAATTTAAAAGTACTTTTTTAAAGAGCTTATAATGAAATTATGAGACTCATCACCACTGGATGTTGTGGGAGCCCAAAGTATATGTAAGTTCAAAAAAGTATTAGGCAAATCCATAGGTGAGAGATTCACTGATTTCTATTAAACGTGATGGCCGAGGTGCTGCCTCCTGTTCAGGAAGCCTCTAAATTGATTGCTAGATGCTGGGACATGTGCCAAGGGAAGGATAAACTGTAAATTACCTTCCTAAATGGCCATTAATAGCCACTCTTCAAGGCAGGATGGCAGGATGGAGGGACCTTTAGTTTGATCTAGTAGAATAGTTCTTACGGTCTTCAGAGCAAACAAGCTTTAGCCAGAGAACAACATCTTTACGTCGGAAAGTGGAAGCTGCGTCACAGTTGGCCACGACGAGCACAAAACTCAAACATGGTGTGATGGGTTTAAAGCGGCTGAGATGCCACGGTGCAGAGCGAAAGCAGGAGATGACCTTGGAGGCAGCAGGGAGAGGGAAGTGTCCTGCAGCAAAGCAAAGAGATGCTGCAGAGATGGGAATAACCAGACTGCGGGGCTAGGACAAAGTGTCATGGGCTGAGCTGGCAGGAAGGAAACCTGAGGTTAAGCAAGGGATGGACAGTGAAGCAGGGGAGCAGGTTGGCATGGTCATGGAGTTGCCACCACAGATGGTTTTCCTGAATGTCTCAGTAACAGTTTCAGCTGAGCTGATCCTGTCTCAGGGCAAAGGCATAGGCGAGATACCCTCTCCAGGTGCCTTCCAGACCTGTTTTTCCACAGCTCTCCAGAAAAGGTATAACCCTCAATCTGTCTAATCTTTTATAACCCATCCACCTGTGAAAACGCCACGCCATCTCTTTCCTTGCTCTACTCAGCCCCGCTACGTGCACACACTCATCTTTCACGCACCCTGTCACGTTTAGTTTCTTTCGCTTGGGACTCTCTGCCACCATTTTACTCTACATATCAGGCAGTTTCCAGCGTTGCTTGTTCCGCCTCCTGCACTGAGAGGCTGCAGACAAACTGTGTTGAGCAAACCCGTGTCTGTGCAGCTGGAAGCAATGGTCTGGTCTGCAAACTGCAGCATCACCCCAAAGAACTGCCAGAGAGAAAATTTCCCCTCGTTACCTATCTTGCATTGCTGAAATAATAACCTATTTCTAGCATGAATGTCGTGTTTGAGGGTCCTCTCAAGACCAGCGTGTTGAGCAGCCTGGTTGTATGCATGGCACAGAGAGAGGGGTTGCATAGAGTCTGCTGGGACAAGGGAATGGCTTGGAGATGAAAATGTCTGCTCAGGGTTATCCAGCAGACCCATGGCTGAATGAGAAAAAAGGCTCAGGCTTCCAACAGCTACTATAAAATGCCCAACACTGATCGTGCTTGAATCACCTCCATACCTATTGTGTAGTGTAAGATCATTTCATCTTGTACCAGATATGCTAGAAATCTTACGATTCCCTCTGATTTGTGTCTCAAGGCTCACCAACATGCACGGAGCTTCTTGCAGTGATGTTTCCATACTGTGCTCCCACCAAGTCATTCTTGCTGGTTTTCTGTTTAATCCCTTTTCCCAGAAGCATAGGTATTGCACGTATATAGGGAGGGGTGTGAGGATCTGTTCACCTATTTTCCCATCTTAAAAAAAAAATGCTTTCCCAGAACCACAGCTAAGGGGGAACACAGCCACCACTTGGCACACATCAGTCCGTTTGCTGGAAATCTTTATGATTTGAGCCTAAGCCAGTCCTAATCATATTTACTATACAGGCCGGAGTTCCGTGGGTGAGTACTGATAGGAGTATGAGAAGGGATGGCGAGGAGGGAAGGGAAAGGTGGGGCGACTTGGTCCTCCCATGTAAAAGCCTTTACAAGACCCTGTTCAAAACGAGCATGCTCGTAACATTTAGGAAGGTAATGCTCATTGTAGATACGCAAATAAAGAATAGGAAAGGCTTTAAGAAGATCCGGGAGAACAGGAGCACTATTGCTACCTGAAGTCACCACATTGGCACCAGTTCTGGCTTCCTTCTTTTCTCCTAGTGAGGGATTCCACCATCTGTGTGTCCACGCAGAGGTCTGAACTGAAAGGTGAGACTCAAAGGCTGCTACTGTGGAGGTTTCACCTCCCACCAGCCCAGCAGTGTCCCTCAGGGTTGCTCCAGACTTTGCAGATCCAGGGCAGGGGAGGAAGGCAGGCATGACTCCCCCATCCTTCTCTGCTTCAAAAAGTTTCAAAAAGGCAAAGGCTGTTTCATCATACGCAGTTTTCTTTGCCTGCAGCGGCTGTGTTGAGCTGGACAAAAATATCCCAGCTGCCTGTAAGGAGAGATTGCAGCCCAGAAGGGATGTCTTCTCCTTGGCAGGCTCTCCTTCCCACTTGCTACCAAAGGACCTCGTTGGCACCAGCAGCTCTGATGTCACCAGCAGTGACGCAACGTTTTTCCAAGCCAGCCATCTACTGAGTCTCAAAAATAGCATTAAGGAAATGAGCTCAGCGGGACCTGCACATGGACCAGCTGCTCTAATGACAGATTCCCCAAAGGACCGTGAAACCCTGGAGCAGGGCAGCTCTCCTGCTTTCCATCTCCCTTGGGCCTTAGCCTTAGGGGAAATCCCTCTCCTGCTGAGCTCCAGGATGAGCTTGTAGCACCAGCTAAGTACCCAGGGGAGGTGTGGTGGGTTGGACAGCCAAGACCCAGCAGCTCCTTGCAGGCGGCAGTTGTTGCTGGTCCCTGCTGTGTGTGTGTGTGTTGAAGGTTGTGGTTGAAGAAGGTGGAACTGGTGGGATTGGGACTACAATCTTGGCCTGAAAGGTGTGGGTAGATGCTGGAGAAGCATGCCATGGGGCCAGGCTTTAATTGTGGTAGGAATTCATAGAAGCATAGAATCATAGAATCATGTAGTTTGGAAAAGACCCTTAAGATCATCGAGTCCAACTGTTAACCTAACACTACCAAGTCCACCACTAAACCATGTCCCTAAGGCCTGGGTGTCCTGGTTTTGGCTGGGATAGAGTTAATTTTCTTCCTAGTAGCTGGTATAGTGCCATGTTTTGGATTTAGTATGAGAATAATGTTGATAACACACTGACGTTTTAGTTGTTGCAAAGTAGTTCTTAGACTAGTCAAGCACTTTTCAGCTTCCCATGCTCTGCCAGGTGCCCAAGAAGCTGGGAGGGAGCATAGCCAGGACAGCTGACCCAAACTGGCCAACAGGGTATTCCATACCATATGACATCATGCTCAGTATATAAAGCTGGGGGAAGAAGAAGGGGGGATGTTCAGAGTGATGGCATTTGTCTTTCCAAGTCACCATTACGCGTGATGGAGCCCTGCTTTCCTGGGGATGGCTGAACACCTGCCTGCTGATGGGAAGCAGTGGATGAATTCCTTGTTTTTCTTTGCTTGCACGTGCGGCTTTTGCTTTACCTATTAAACTGTCTCTATCTCAGCCCACAAGTTTTCTCACTTTTACCCTTCCGATTCTCTCCCCCATCCCACCGGGAGGGAGTGAGCGAGCAGCTGTGTGGGGCTTAGCTGCCGGCTGGGGGTAAACCACGCCACTGGGGACGGATGGAGAAGGGAGGCTGGAGAAGGGAGGCTTCGGTCAGGCTCCAGTTTGGGGTTGCAGTAAGTGCACGAGGGACTTACATGGGGCAGGACTCAGGTCAGGGGCAGCTGTACATGTGCATGGAAGGGCGGAGGACAGGACAGTCCCTTGGA
>NW_009218540.1:6440-7800 GCF_000690835.1 Fulmarus glacialis
GGGTTCACTGCAGACACCGCTGCGAATGTCATCACTTCACCTCTGGAAGTTTAAATAGCTTTGAAAGAGGACAGGAGGTCCCTCCCTTCTGGCCATGCCCTTGGTGCAGTGCCTGGTGTCAACAGTGGGTCTCCCGCACTCTATGTTTGAGGTATCTAAGCTGGCTGCAAGACTTTTTGTAGTCTGAACTGTGAAAGGCAGGATCAAGAGGTGGTGAAGCCCAGATGTGACTCCGTTCATGTATTTCTGTGCAGGGCTTCTGGGCAACTTCCAAAACCGCAGAAACCCTCGCTGGCTCCGGTCCTGTGCTGAGTGCCCTGCCAGGAAAGCACCATGCAGTAGCTGTGGGTAAAAACCTCCCAAACTCTCCCAGGTTCTGTCATACAGCTGTGTTTCTGTATTTACTGTTCATCACCTTGCTGCTCATACATTTTTTCAAGTGAAAACCCTCATTCAGCGGTTGCTAATAGAAATCAGTCTTCTGCCAGAGCACCACAGTCTCCAGCTCTATTATCCATCCTAAAGCTGGTCCACTTCAACTTCACCACCTCATGAACAACAGGGTGACCTCACACAGAGCTTGGAAGAAATTACAGAGGCAGACGGTGCCACTCCAGCATGGTCTTCTGCAGGGAGCGGAGCAGTTAAACCTCTATGGAGCCTGTACAACTGCAGCTCATTCAGAGGCCAAGCCACCTGGGCTGTTTCAGCAGAAAAATAGTGTCTTTAATTGAAATCATCGCAAAAATCCTGGGTAAAGTGAAGTGCTGTCAACCAATTTCCTGTACTGCCATGAGTGACACACAGGAGATCCTCGGTCACCGGCACTCCATCCTGCAGAAGTGAATGAGCACTTGTATGGGCAAACATTGACATATTTAATGCCTGACTTGGTACGTCAGGTAAATAATACAATGGGGGGATTCAGAAAATGCAGAAAGGACAGGGAGTCCTGTTGCAAAGGCAGCAGACTCTCTGCTTTTTGTGTGCGTGGTGGAAAATCAAACAATCCCAGAGAAATCTGCAAACATTGTGAAGCCCTGTGTTTCATTTTCCCATGTTAAATAAAGCTGGCAGATAGAGGTGATTCAGAGGCAACTGAGAGGTGAGCACAGGTCAACACGACCTGCATATAATTTGCTAAAATGCAAACTCAAAACAGCATCACGTACAGCATGTCCCAAACCTCCACCAGCAGGATAACATTGTCTGAAGGCTGTAAATAACAGCTGGGATGCAATAAATTTACCCTGATGGGGAAGGAATGTCGAGGCAAAGCTGTGAAACTTGCTGTCAGTGTGCGATCTCAATGAGAGCGGTGCCTGTCCCCCAAACTCCGCGGGGCGTGCCGTGACTGCTG
>NW_009218540.1:7831-49786 GCF_000690835.1 Fulmarus glacialis
GCATCGTTCCTTAGGGACTTCCTTACAAGCATGGTTTGCACCTCCTCTGCTCACCATCCCCAGCACAGCTCTGCCAGCAATGGCCAGCAGAAGGAGAGGGCACGGCATTAGCTGTAGACAGACCACTGTTCTGCCAAAAACAACAAAAAAGAGTGTGCGTGGAAAGCACGCTTCACTTTTAGGTGCATCCCCAAGTGCCTAAAATGGGGTAAAATGGATCCAGGTGCTTGCTTGGGGCAGGGACAGCCATGGTCTGCTCTGCAGGAGGGTTTCCTCCTTAGAAGGAAAAAGAAGAATGATGCCAATTAACTAATCCAAAGGGTTTCTGGGTTGCCTGCCCCATCTGGATCAAGGTGGCCCGATCACAGCACACACGTGCCACAGGAATTTCACATTTGTCTTCACCCCGTTTCACAAGGTTTAGAGAGACCAAAATTCCAGAATATCATTTTGAAAAGGTTGAAAAGACTTGGGTTTTGATCTCATCAACATATTTTGTATTCTGTAGGTTGAAGTGGTTTCATTCTGGTAAGGCCAAACGTGTCTTCACCTTTATCAGTCTGCTATAACATCTGTGTGTTACAGACCAGAGCGCTGGGCTGCACCACAATGTCGACCCTGCTGAAATATACGTGTACAGAAGTAATCACACCCACCCATCTCCAGCCTTTCTTACTGCCTGCCGGAGTCCGTGCTGACGGGGAGGCTGAGCCTGGTGAGATGGGTTAACGCCATCTCTCAAAAAGCAGAGCAGCTGTCAGATTTACATCTGGATTTTAAGAAGATATCGCAATGGGCATCTCGGTAACAGCGGCGAGGAAATGAGAGCAGAGCTGTGAGGAGAGACAGTAACAATGTTACGTCGCTAATCTCCAATGATTTCTTCAAAATAAATCACTGTGACATCACCAAACCGGTCGAAATTCAATCTTGCAATTGAGAAAATGTTATCAGATGACCGCTTTCAAAAGGGACTGGGGGAAGAATCAAGGGGATTTGATAACTGACATATGAGTAACTGATGGTGAGTGAAGTCAGAATCTCGTGCATATACAAGGTTTTGTTTGTTTGTGTCACAGACTGGTTGTATGTCTCAAACGGTTTCTCATAGAGATGGGACGGAAGCAGAGCCATCAGAAAACACCAGCCAAAGGAGAAATACCAGCGTAACCAGAGCGGAAATCCAAAGGATTGCAGGGAAAATTTCCATTATAATTTGCATTCATAAATCTTCCAGTGTCTTTGAGGAGCGATTTTGTGACCAACGGCTCTTTGGACAGACTGGTTCATGGAGCTGCAGAGCTGCCTGGTGTTCCTGCTGGCAGCCCTGGGCACACAGAGGTGTTTCCCCAGCCTGTGCACAAGCACGAGTCCCCGCAGTAGAAGAAGAAGGAGGGAATCAGGAAAGACTGATGGGAGAGGTGCCAGTTTCAGGGCTCTGAGGTGCTTGTCCTGGGATGTCCAGCATCACCACAGGGGTGAGAAGATGAGACACCACAAGATGAGACATCACAAGGACTGTAGGACCAGCCACAGGGTACTGTACTCAGGTCCCTAGGTTGTTGTCTTTTATGCCTAGAGAGGCCATCTTCACTGCCCTCAGGTTTTTAAGAGTATTTAACAAAGTCAGATCCTGAGAGGACAGTGCAGGTATCTCTGGATAAAGTCACCACTCCTACTTTCTTCATTAAAAAGTTTAGGAGGAATGACGTATTTCTCCGGGGTCATCAGTCTGGTTAATTCACTGAAGAGCACTGCGGTAGGGACACACAGCCAACCTAACCTCATTGAGGAAGAAGATGTGGGGAGTGCAGTGGGCAATTTCCATGGAATTAGAGCAAATCAGGCTTGGCATGGCTGGCAGTATCAGATCTGTGAGGACTTGCACAAATGCAAAATATATCTGGGTGCATGGAAGCTTCTCTTCACCTTTGCAATACAGAGAATGTAGAGTTTCTAGCGAGTCTAAGGAGATTAGAGCACAGAGGCTGGACAGAAATGTCGCTGGCACCCATCAGGATGGATGTCTGATGATTAGAGATGCTGCTGTTGCTGGGCAATAGTTTCTGGATGCCATAGCCCAGAGTCAGTAACGCAGTACCCTGCAATAGAAGCAGAGATAAATACCTAACCAAGTGCCCTAAGGACCGTCAGAGCCATGATGCTGCAGGTTTATGCTGTCCATTCTGTGCTACTCCTAGAAATCATAGACAATTTGGTCAAAAGGGACTTGAAGAGGTCATCTGGTCCATCCCTCACACTGAAGTGGGTTCACGGGTTTCTAAATGAGGCTGGATAAACTCCCCCTCCCTGCAAGAAGAGACACAACAGTAGGGTTAAGAATCACAAGACTCCCCATGCTTAACCAAGGTGCCAAGAGGAGGAGGAGTACATGGGAGAGCCATCCTGTGGTGACAGTGGGCAGCAGGTCCCAGGCATGGGCTGACTGGGTCCCTGCATTATCCAGCGAGGTCAGCCTCAGCACCCACAATGCCTCATTTCTCCCACAGCTGGAGACTAGGATTATCCTGCAAATCCTAAACCCACCCAGCATAGCCAACCACCTGACTGACAAACTTGAGCTTCTTGAATGACACTTATGGGTCAAAAGCTGAGGGTTTATTCATGCATGACCTACAGAGCTATAAACACCTCCAATGGGTCACACCTACCAGGTGAAATTTAAGATGAAGGGTTCATTACCTAGGATGTAGTTTCAAGGGTGGGATTTAGTTTGAAGTTTCCTTGTCTGAACCTACAGAGCATCTCAGCTTACCTTAGAGAGGTGCTCCACAGACTGCATTGACTTGCCACCTCTGACTGTGTGGGAGCTTGGACCCCGGGCCCACATGTAGTCCCAAATTTGAGACACTGAATGCAGAGCTGAATCTAGGGAAATTCAGAAGTTGGATTTTTGGAGTTATTCCTCAGCACTTTGAAAAGACCTTTTATGGTGTCCCAGTGTACTTAAAATGTCCAATTCATTTTGGCCTCAACCATGATCTACTTCATTCTCAAGGTTGAGATTAATGTGTGAAATTTGTTTACATGGAGCTAAAACTGCTCTGTCCGGTGATGTCCAAACATATGGGTATGGAGGCATAAACAGAGGATTTTGTCGTCTTAAACTAGATCAGAACATTAGTCCACGTCCAATTCCAAAGATAAAACAAACTTTCCCAATGAACATGTAACCCTTCTCAGGATCACCCCATTCATGTTGACTTGCTACAAAGTTCCCTGGAACTTAACAGGACCTGATAATGGTGAAATCCCGAGATGCATAAGCAGAGGTGGTTGCTAGTAAAAACAATAAAAAGAAAATTTCCCCAAATATCTCAGTGGCATGCAGCAGAGTATCCCAGATCTGACCCAGTTTCAGAGCTTGTCTATAGACTCCTTTAACTTCGTAGTTAGAGCCCAGTTTTTTGTCCTGCAGAGCAGATGAGGTTTTGCTAGTAAGAAAGCTGTGCTGCTGCAGAGAGCCTTCCCCCTTTCTTGGAAGAAAACCCCTGTGAAACCTCTTAATAGAAAACCAGCTGAATCTGTTGCAAGGGCTGTGCGTGGTTAGCTATTTCAGTAGGAAAGTTACACACCCAACTAAAATATGAGATTGGTACCAAACACAAATGTTGACCAGAATAAGAAGCGAGTGAGGCAGTGTCTGGACATCATTTATTTCCACATCCCTGTGTAGCATCATCAGAGCTACTGTACTTACCAGGCTGTGAAGGTGCTGGTGTAAAGTAGAAGTTGACAACGTACACTGTTTGCTGGCAAAAGGGAATTTTGTGACGGCAAATGGGGTATGTAGGTACAGGGCTGAACAAATGCAGATAAGAGAAAGGGATCGACAGGTGGAAAGCACTTGTAGAAAAATTGGTATGTATGTTATTACTTTTGGCGCCATCAATGGAAAGTCAAACATAGAAAAGCAAACAGCAAACGTTAGGAAGACGTGTGGTCCTGTCAATTATTAAATGAAGCTGGCAAATCTCTGTGACTCAGAGACAGCTGGAGAATAGCTGGGTTTAGGTGGAGCTGCCGGTATGGCGAACGCATGCAAGCCTCAAGGTAGTACATTTCATGTTGCAAACCTAAATCAAGAGGCAGCGAGGTACCTGGCCACGTTACTCCGTAAAGTGGGTGAGATGTTTTTAGGATAAATACAAACTCAAATTACTATGAATTTCATTACTCAGCATCACACAGACCTTTCAGGACTGCAATGCATTCGCTGCGCTCTATTCTTGAATGAAAGACCACCTCCAGGAGGCCCCATTAGTGCCAGATGGACAAACTGTCATATCACGTCTGTCCCTGGAAGGAGATGCACGGGTGACTCAGAGCTGCCGTATCAATCAGCACTGTTTGGCTGAAATGGGTGAAGTCCTCGTAGTTTAACCCAGTTGTGGATTTCGCCTGTGAGGCAATTTGTTCAAAACAGCCGAGGGATTTGTCAGCAGCTGACACGCATCAGCTGCATTAACCTCCAAGGGAACTGCTTGGTACCTCAGGGAGCTGCTCCCCACTGTCCACAAGCTGATTACAGCAACATTTACTCTTCCCCGTGGCTTGCCCAGTCTGACTCACTGGATTTAACAAAACATTCAAGCACAAGACAAACTGCTCCTTCATATGCTCACACAACAACATGCCTGTGGTTATTGCACAGCGTAACACTGCTGAGCGCTCAGGTCTACGTGGTTGGGTCCCCAGCTTCTGACCTCTTGTTGGCAGATCGGAGCAGCTTGACAATTTCAGCAGGCTCAAATGGACAGGCACAAACACCCTGTTTTCAGACTTCTACTTTACAGACCCTTGGAAAAATACAGCAGCGACTTCTGGCAGCTT
Source organism: Fulmarus glacialis (assembly GCF_000690835.1). Lineage (NCBI taxonomy): Eukaryota > Metazoa > Chordata > Aves > Procellariiformes > Procellariidae > Fulmarus > Fulmarus glacialis. The sequence goes on from NW_009218540.1 coordinate 12,686, forward strand.
CCCAGCTATGAGGCCCAGAGTCTGCACGTTAAACACCCACATTTGCCTTGCATCCACCTTTATTTTTGCATGGAGTACAGTCTTTCCTCCTGCAGAGACCAGTCCCTTCCCAGCATCTGACTGACATGATGCTTGGCAGCATGTACAGCGGCACCCATGAGTTCTTGCTGGTTTTACTGCTTGGCACCTCCCAGTGACAGTACCTGAGAGACCGTGGAAGAGATGGAGCATTTCCTTCCCCTGATGAAAAACAAAAACCCAGGTACAATTCTCCCATAACTCTCTCATGCTTGCCAAAAAAAGCACCTAACTCCCTTCCAGGCCACTGATCCTTGCCGTTTAGATCCTCCACAGCAGCACCTAGGACAGCTGGGAGAAGTGCTCAATACATTTACCAAAGCAGCTTTTGGAGCTGTAGGGGGTGGGTGGGAAACAAATAAAAAACTAAAGAGAAACACCATTTTTTTCCCCCACTACAAAGCTCTCCAGCACATCCCTGCAGTGTGCAGCACCTCCCAGTTAGCTGGGACCTGCTAACAGCTGGCCAGGGCATCCCAAGCTCCAGTCCTGATCCTGACCTTGTAGCTCTTCTTTGCACGGCTGGACACGGACCCTGCCAAGTGCTTGCACTGAAATCGGTGGTTTCCTCTGCCTTCATCCCTCCCCAGCACGAGTGCTGCTCACAGCGTCACTGCAGCACGCTCTCTCCCATGAGATGGGGGCTGCTGTCCCCTCATCTGCAAGGTCATGGTTTCTCTTTCTCCTCCTTTTCACCCTGCTCCCTCCTTCTTGACCACACAGCTGCTGGGATGAGGTTGGGCTGAGATAGCCCAGAGGAGGAGAACAGCCCACGAGGAAGACTGAAGGCACTGATTTGGGGGCAGAAAGGAGGAAATGGTTTGGTATGACCCTGCAGACATGACGAAGTCACAGGGATTTGGCTTGCAGGCAGGATTATTTTACACAATGACAAGGGTGGTTAATCAGGAGGTAGATTGCCTTGGGACAGGGTGGAGGCTCCCTAATGACAGCCTGATGCTCTGAAAGGGGCAGCTCAGCCAGCCCGGGTACGAAGCATGTCACTTATACATCACATGCATCCCTAAGGAAACGTGGCAATATACAAATAGCACCACGTGTCACGGGATGTGTTTGGATTGCATTGCATGCCCGTTGCACCCTATACCTCTGTTCCAGACCAGCCGGCCTTCATTTGGATCGTAACCTGGGAGGTGGAGAGAGATTTTCATGATGTTCCCAAATGTTATAGGCAGAGCAGACGATATCATGAGGCAGTAAAAACAACACACTCCCCTTGCAGACCTGCAATGACATTGGACTCAGTTTTCTCATTTTGTGTCCTTAGGTTACAGTCCCGAGGCCATTAGTACCTGTCTACCCTCCATAACTGTAAAGAATCACATTATTTGTATGATGAAATCTGAGGAGCCTATATGATCACATAACCCTGGGAACTGACAGTTTCATATAATGGACCGATATAGAGATACTGTAATTAAAAGCACAAGTCTGGCAACATTGTATTTCTTCAGAGTGAATCCCTTGATGAAAGCCTGCTCTCAGCAGTCTTCTCTCTCCCCACCTGCAGGGAGGACAGCTTCATCACACAGCCACACCAGCTCTGCCCTCTTGCAGGCTTTCTGAGAACGGGGCATTCCAAAATGGGAGGTGGAACAACATGAATTGCCAAAATCCATCCCTCCATGGAGAGGAAAAGAGCTGTATTGCAGAAGAGGTGACAGGTTTCTTCTGGCATGAGTGACTTTCTCTGGGAGAAGATATTGCCTGTGAGCAACCAGTCTGGAGAGGAAAGGAAGGAGGAGACTGGCTTCAGGGCATTGCTGCTCTGGGACTAGACCTGCTGCTGGGTCCCTCTCTGACAGAGCAGGATGAGGATCCTCCTGCGGATCTGCTTGGTTTTCCAGCTGTACCTGAGCGGGTTCAGGACAGGCGGCACCAGGAGATAGGCATCAGCCAGGAGTGCCTGAGTGAGGGGGCAGGTGCCTCCCAAACCTGTGGATGACGGACAAGCCAATGAGCGGGATGTAGAAGATCAGGACGGCACAGAGGTGGGAGACGCACGTCCTAAAGGCTTTGGCTTGTGCTTCCTCGGAGACGATGTTCAAGGTGGCTTTGATGATCGCCATGTAAGACAGGAGGATGGTCAGGGAGTCCAGGACCTTGGTGAGTATCACCGCAGTCAGCCCGTACAAGCTGCTGACCCTGACATCCCCACAAATGAGCCTCAGCATGTCCTGGTGCAGACAGAAGGAGTGAGACAGGACATGGGACCTGCAGAAAGGCATCGTCCTAATAAGGATGGCAATGGGTAGCACCACACAGATGCCCCGCATGAAGATCACCCCCCCTGCCTTCATTACCAGGGAGCTCGTCAGGACAGAGGCATAACACAAAGGGTAGCAAATAGCAACAAAGTGATCGAAGGCCATGGCCACCAGGACCCCAGACTCGATAGCAGAGAAGGAGTGGATGAAGGACATCTGGACAATGCACGCCTCAAAACGGAGGGAGGTGGACTCAAACCAGAAAATGGCCAGCATGGTGGGTAGGGTGGAGAGAGACAAGCCCAGGTCTGCCGTGGCCAGCATGGAGAGGAAATAGTACATCGGTGTATGGAGGCTGTGGTCTGTCTTTATCATCCAGAGTAAGGTGCAGTTCCCCAGGAGCATGAGGAGGTACAGGCAGCAGAGAGGCAATGCCATCCAGTAGCTGCTCATCAGCAGACCGGGGATGCCGGTGAGGATGAAGGTCAGGGGACTGGACCCAGTCCTATTGGAAGACGACATCCCACACACTGATGGTCCAGGGGTCTGGAAATAATAGTGTCTTGAATAAAAGCCCTGCTACGAGACCACCCCCCTTGCACCCCAGCTACAAGGGTGTTGGGAGGGCAGGCTCCTGAGAGCCAAGAAACCCCTGTGCAGCTGCCCTCATGCATATCCATCACCTCAACCAAGGAAAAGCCACAGTGGACCGGCCCCAGGTCACTGTCTGGTCTGTGCTCAGCAGCAGATGACGAGGAAAGAGCAGTGCACCATTTAGTCTCCTCTGGTTGTAGTCCCCAACGTTTAAATACCCAGGGTTCAGGAGATTTGGTGCTTGGACCTTTGAGAGGTGCCTGAAAGCTTCACAGCAGCACAGGCAGGACGAGAGCCCGAGGCCAGGGTGCTCCTGCCTGGGGAAGGAGAGGTGGGATGTAGACCTGGAGCCCTGGGCATGGGGCTGGCTGCTCCCTGCAGCAGTAGCAGGAGCAGCCCTGGCCGTGCTGGTCCCTGCAGGGCTGAAGCATCCAGACAGGAGAGGGAAGGGGGGACGGAGGGGGTGAGAGGCAAAGGCAAAGAAAGGTCAGTGTTTGTGCTAAACCAAATGCGCTCAGACCGCAAGAGATTACATCTCACTCTGAGATGAGAAGTAGCCCCATTATATGTGACTCTGTATTGATTTCTTCCCTTTTTGTTTAAGTATGGCAAAATGTATAATGTTTTAGGGAGCTTTATCAGCTAAACCTGCAGGTCAATTAACCAAACTAAGCCTGATGGAAGGAAAATGGATTTGTGTTTTACAGCTGCCAAAAAGGTTAAACGGAAAGGAAGAAATTCAGAGGCTCAAATAAGATGGAGAACCTGAAATAGTGTTTTGTCTGCCTGAGGCCATTAGAAAACCCAACAGCAAACACCAGGTCTCCATTTAAGCGCTCTGGAAGCCGCCTGCTTTCCTGGGCGGCTTCACTGCCCCAGGAGCACCGGCAATCAGCTGCGATGCTCAGAGACGGGAGGCTGGGGCAAGCGGGGGAGATTTCCAGAGAAATATTCCAAACAGGTCTCTCTGCAAATGCAGTTAAATTTAGTGCATCTTAAACGTGCCAGCTGAACAGCTGATGGTCACAGCAGCACATCCTCACCTCTTGCCAATGGCTGATGAGGGAAAATGTGCGTGTCTCTATTCAGCTGGAAACGAATACATTTTGCATAACTAAGGAACACAAACTGATGGAGATTTGTCCCAGAGTTTGTCTACACACACACTCTCTCTCTCTGAGACCTCATCTACTATCAGGAAAAAAATAAATGAATCGAGTTTTCACCTGGCCAAAGGGTCAGGCCTGAAAGACAGCAGTGGGAGAGCGGTCGTGCCTGCAAATCGCTCAGCTCACCACGGTGCTGCTCTCCTCCAGCAGCCCATGCTGCAGTTCCTCAGAAGCTGTCAAACACCCACTTCCCCAATTAGGGAACAGAAGTTAAAGCTCACTGCCCCTGGGATGAGGAAAAAAAGGTCTCTGAAACTGGGGCAGCAAAAGAGGTAACTGAGGGTGTAAAGAACCTAAATCCGAGGAGCTGAAGACCTCCCTTGGCTCCTCTGGGGAGCAAAGGCATTGTAGAAATAAACTTACATGTCCTATTCGTGTAGCACTTGAGAGAATGAGGGAGATTTTTAATTATTGACCAAGGTCGATTTTTAGGGTGGCTTTTCATATCAAGTCCATCTGTATATATGAGATCAGAACTAATATTTAGTAAAGCAATTTGCTCCTAGCGCTTTTCTAATATGCTGGTTTATTGTTTCTGCCAGAGACTTTTGTAAATTCATGTTTTAATGCAAGCCCTCAAACCAATAGTCCTTGCAGAGGAAGACCATCTCTATTCCGTCATCTTCAGGCAGCCCACCCCGTACTGACCCCGGGTGACAGCAGAGGACAGCAGGGGACCAGGAGCAGCCCTGGCTGCTCACACTGCTGCAGGTGGGCACTGGGCAGAGGGCTGGAAAGCCGCATTTAACCCAGCTAGAGCAAACCCCATGGGTCTCACCCAGGGAGTCGCAGCTGATTTCTGTGCTCTTCAGGGGCTACGAGCGCCACGGGACTGCATACTGGTATTTCCTCTCTTCTCTGAAAAAATGGCAGAGTGCAAAAATGGGAGTGAAGGCAGCCGTGGGGCACTGGCTGTAAAAAAAAAAATGGCAAAAAATGTGTATTCAGAAAATTCCCCAGTTTTGCCCTGCTCTGTGAAACTTTTGCATTGTGGAAAGCGAAGAGAACCAGCCCCAGTGCCTTCCACCCCTCCGGGTGCCTCTGTGCAGCTCCCCAATTTGTACATAGGTACACATTACATATGTATATTTGTATATGTGTGTGTATCGCATGTAGACAGGTAGATAGGTTAAATACAGGAATAAATAAAGGAAACAAGGACAGTAAGAAAAATCCCCAAAGGGTTCCCAAAAAAGAGCACAAACCAAAAGAACCAGCCAATGGATTCATAATGAGAAACTTTATTTTGAGAATTTTTTTGGTTCTGTGATGAGTTTCACATAGAGATGGTGGGTGGCGGGTACAGAAATGGAGGGTGGTGGGGTGCTCCCTCTGTCCACGGCTGCGGGGAGCCTCCAGCTGCCTGTTCCCCACCACTGCTGGGGTACAGACTGGGGCTGTGTATGTTCCCTCACCCTTCGGTCAGCGTCCTTGTAGAAGGCTGTGACAGCCTCAGGCGAGGAGGGAGAGGAGAAGAGCATGGAGTGGTCTGATCTCATCCCTGTCCGGGCTGCGGATGAGAGGATCAGAGGAACTCCTTGCTGAAGGCTGCTGTGGATCCAAATTATTTACATGAGTTCGAAAGGAGATTGGAAGAGTTTTGAAGAGGGATGGCTGAGGGCTGCCTAAAGCAGACTAGCCCCCTCCTGAAATGAAAATACCAGGACGCTGGAGGAGAATTAAGGGGCACAATCAGCCACCCCCCGCCGGTTTTGTGTCATCTGTAGGCTTGCTGAGGGTGCACTCTGCCCCATCATCTGGGTCATTAATGAAGTGGTTAAACAGTACTAGTGACTCACTAGTCACACTAGTGCCTGGCCTCCAGCTGGACCTTGTGCCACTGATCACGACCCTTTGAGCCAGGCAGCTCAGCCTCTTTTCTCTCCTGGGACTCAAGGAGCCTGTCCAGGAGGTGAATATTTTGGTGTGGTGGGGAGAAGACCAAGAATCATTTCACGGTGCAGAGCTGCGTGCACAGACAAAATCACCTGGAGCAGCTGAGTTCCTCCAGCATGGTGCTGTGCCCCGGGGGACACATCAGGATGTCCTATAAAACAGGGCAGCCTGTGGCTTGTCCGTGTCGGCAGCACTGAGCCTGGCCGGGACAGTTCTGCGGTGAGAAGTGCAGGCCTGTGGGTGCCTTGGGAAGCTGTTGGGTTTTGGTGTCCAAGATCTCCTCCATCGTGGACGCATGACCTCTCTGTGCTCCCGCAATCTGGTTTTGTCTGAGGTTCCCTCTACCATCTGCAGCACTGTGCTTTTTGTGATTGTCAGGATTTGTTCCTAGACTTACCCCAAATCGTCTCCAAACACCAGGAGCCTGAGCTCAGACACCGAGTTGCTGCAGCTTAACAAGCTGTGGGTGTCAGACGGGCACGGTCATTCCTCAGGGGCTGTGTTACCTTTCAGACATGACGTAGCTCAGCTCACAGCAAGCAAACCTGAAGCCAAGCAGAAGTTCTCAACGTTTTCTGGAGCTTAGAGCGGTCTCTCCAATGCTTTCTGCAGCTCATATGATGCAAAGTACCCTGAGAAAGGCTCTGACTGCTTTGCTTGTCAGGTGGGGTCTTTGTCAGGACTGTGGGAGGAAAGAAACTGTTCCCAGATGGCATTTTGTGAATGTATTTACCAGCTTGAAATTTTCCTGTTGTTGCCATAACATACCTTGTGCCCTAACTGAGAGCACAGGGATGGGAGACAAACCATGCTATGAACAGAAAAGCTACAGAATTTAGACTAAGCAGAAACACACTCACTTTGCACTTGGCAAGGCAATTTTTTACCCTTACCTTCAAAATCCCCTGGAAATTAAATTTACAGTCCTTATCCTTTCCTGAGACTTCTGTTCTGTGTAAGATAACATGTTTGCTTGCAATGGGGCAAAACATTTACCACCACCTCCTTCCTCCCCAATCACCACGTGTCTGTGTCTGTGACAGACCCTACCAGGAGACCTTCGGGAGTGTCGACGTTTTCAGCTGTGGAAACTGCTCACCGCCCAGCACAATGGGGTACGAGTCTGCGAATACTATTGGAAGTGGTAACAGTGTAAGTTACTCAAGGATTGTACTGGGAATTTGAAATAGAGAGGCCCTTTTCCTTTCCTGCTAGAGTCAGTGCAAATATTTCCACTGGCTTCAGTGACATAGGGCTGAGCCTGAGCCAGGAATTCAACGCAGGGTACACTGATGCTTCTCTGTGCTTCATCCTTGCTTCTAAATTCTTGTTGCCCGTCATAAGAGCATAGTTGATAAATGCAATACTCCACTTCAAGGCTTAGGAGCTCAAGCAAATCTGCATTCAAGAACATCAGCTTCAGGGCTGCAATTTTCCCCCAAGACGTTTCCCGGGGTTGGAAACTTCTCAACTCTGCTCTATCTGTTTCACTGTAAGTCATGGCAATGCCTCCTCATTTTTATGAGGCAAGACAGGACTGAAGCTCCTGCACTATTTCTTGGCCATGTTGTCCATCGTTCTAACTGTCTGTCTTCAGGACGTATTGTGCTGGGCATATTCTGGTTTAAGTACAGGGAAATCAGTTGCACTGCTTGTTTCCCTCGAATCTTCTCCATCCACTCACCGACTCACTGTTGCTCATGGAGATGCCTATGTTGCTGCTGATGGCCCTCGGCAGCTTTGCGGCAAACCACAGCCTCCTGCAGTACAAGTCAATTTTAACCACTTGAGGGATGACCATGGTGGGACTGGTGTTTGTGTCCTTGTTGTCTCAGGAGGAAAAGTGCCTCCGTGTCCTGGGCTGGATGCTTAAAAGACTGCAAAGAGGCAAAGCCAAAAAACTGGGAAGTAGTTTTTTATTTTTAAAATTATTTATTGTGGCCCACTGTGATGTGCATGGGTGAAGTATAGAGCACTTCTCTGTAGGTCTGTCCTTAGCCTGGGCCACAGGCCCGGCCTGGTTGGGACACCAGGGGAAGGTGAATGTGGAGGATGCTCTGCATGGGGCAGGGCAGGGTGTAATGGCAGAGAAGTGTTTGGGGCTGAGACGTGTGGAGGAGTGAGGGGGTCCTAGCGGGGATCCTCACTGATAAGAGAAGTTGGGAGCTTGTTCACTGTGTAAAAAGGATGAAGGAGCAATAACATCTTCAGGCGGTTTGTGATGTTTCATCTGCGGTCCAAAGCAGGACTATTGAGGGAAGTCTAGGTGAATCACCCCCTCATCATTGCAGGGCAATGGCACAGGACAGAAAAGCAGAAGGAATTGCTCAGGTGGGTTACAGGGAGCAGGTCACCATTAGTACCTAGGTGATGTCTCATTAAGGACAGTTATTTTCAAAGATGACCAGGCTGGAATTTCTTTTGAAACCCACGTCACTGTCCCCATTGCCGTTGTCTCAACACTCCGAGCAGACCCTGCTTTGCACTTTCAACCGCCAGGAATGTCAGCGTCTCCAGCCCTTTTGCAACTAAACCAGTTCTGCAACTCCAGTTTGCCTAAGCCACAGTCAGTGCCTTTAACCCTCAGATCTCTCCTTTCCCCTCACAGCTGCACAGTTTGAAGCACAAAGAGATGGCGGCTCTTACTTTTCGCCCACTGATGTGCATGTTCTTACTGCACACACTGGTTCCTAAGCAGGGCACATCATCTGCACTATCTCGCAGCAGTGAGCTGAATGGATTTAAATACATGTGGTTTAAATAAAGTGTTAAAACTGAAACCTTCTCCATTTTCCCCAATGGTGTGTTGCATCTGTATTTCTATTCAGTAGACATTCAGAAATTAATTTTTTTGAGAGCTCTTATGCTTTATTCTCAAGCGTTTCTATAATCCCTCTTTTGCTTTGAAATGGGATCAGGCAAGAGCATGAGCCTGCTCCTTCCCAGCCTTGACCATGGTTATGATTTGCACCTGTAACTTGCAGGGTGCAGCAACACAGGGTGAGCAGTGTGGCACGTGGTTACCCCTCTCACCCCACCCACACTTCCATCTGCCTTTTAACTCTATGAGTCCTCAAAACCAGGCATGCACCCACTGCCCCACACCGGTGCAGTGGGTCTGGGCTCCACATCAGTGATGTTCCTCCAGGGCACAGCAGCGGGGACCCAACTCTGTGCCCCAAACAGCATTTAGGGAGGGGACAGCAAAGGGCATGACTAGAACATGAAGTAGTCCTGGTGACCGACTCATCCCGGTTGCTTCTAAGGTAAATAATAAATAACCCACAGAGTAATGCTGACCTGCTGGTGGTCCCATAGGCTGTATCAATACTGTATGAATAGTTACCAATGCAAACTATTGTCTTTTTTGAGTCCAAGCACCTTGAGGGAGGCATCGTCTCTGTTGAAGGGGCATTTTCTTTGGCAAAGAGATTCGTGCATGAGTGCACCTTTTTAATGTATATAAATACCTGATGGGATGGAGTAACAAAGACAAAGCCACATTCTTCTCAGTGGTATCCAGTGAAAGGACAAGAGGCAATGGGCACAAACTAGAAGAAACAGGAAATTCCAATTAAACATAACAAATTTTTTTTTTTTTAAGATAAGGTTAATCAAACACTGGCACAGGTTGCCCAGAGAGGCTGTAGGGTCTCCATCCTTGGAGATACATAAAACCCGGGTGTGCACGGTACTGGGCAACCTGCTCTGGGTGACACTGCCTGAGCAGAGGCGTTGGCCAGGATGGTCTCCAGAGCTCCCTGACAGCCTCAGTGACTCTGTGACTCTGGATAACATGTACGCCCGTTTCACACTATAAAAGCACTGCTCTGGTGGTACTACAGTGCAGCTCTCATGCTGGTAACATAATTTCAGTATGAAAAAATAAACACACTTAATATTCTAGGACTGCCAGAACACCACCTGGCTCCAGAGAGACAGAACCAAGTCCTGCTCTGCCCCTTCCCTTCTGCAGCTCCCGGGTGCTGTCACACTCCTTCTGCCTGCACCAGGAGTGATCAACCTGGCCTGCGCCAACCCCCCCCCCAGCGTGGTGTACGGCCTCACCGCCGTCCTGCTGGTCGTGGGGGTGGACGCCATCCTCATCTGCCTCTCCTACATCCTGATCCTCAAGGCTGTCTCGCAGCTGGCATCGTGGAAGGAGAGGCTTAAGGTGTTCAGCACTTGCGTTGGCCATATCTGCGTGGTCCTGGCCTTCTACGTGCCCCTGGTTGGGCTGTCTGTGGTGCACAGGTTGGGGAACATCTACATCCTGGTGCCCGCTGTGCTCAACCCCATCATCTGCGGGGTGAGGACCAAGCAGACACAGAGGATCCTGATTTCAATTAAAATTTCCGGTGACAGAACTGCCCATTGAACTGCACCCAGCTCTTGACTTTCCTTGACTCAGCTTTGGGGAATGGGAATGTGCTCCTCTTCTTTGACTATGCAGCATGCTGCCTTGACCCTTGGCAGGCTCTCAGTCACTATCACAACACAAATAACAATAATTTATGACTGCAAATTGTAGAGCAAATATACTTTGTGCAGCAAGCACTAGTACTGTAGTAAAAGCCTACACAAGCTGGGCAGGTTGATGGCTTTATGGATGCAGTCAGAGCCCTTCAGGAGTTAACTGGGACTTGTTCCTTTCCTGGCAGTGTATCTGAGTGCGTCCCAGAAAGGCACTGGGGCAGACAGACAGTATAAACCACTTTCATCTAATATCAACTTTTTCACTGTATCTTCTTTTTCTTGCATTTATTCACTGCCTATAATTTAGAAAACTATTTTTGGAAGGAACGGATAAATACCACTTTGTGGAAGCAGAAATTTCTAGCACAAATCTGATTAAGAGCTTCATTTCCTGAATTAGGAACAAATTAACTCATTATCCATATGGCACAAAGCAAAACAATATTTGTAAACAACAGCTCAAGATATTTGTGGGGAGGCGTATTGGGTGTAGGTGGTAAGGTTTGGGTAGTGGAGGGGGCTGCGAGGGTGGCCAGGAGGGAAGTCCCAGGCTGCCCTGTGCTGGACACAGATGTTTCCAGCTGGATCAGTCACAGACGCATCATGCACCAAAGCTGAGCCAGCCGGGGCAGTTTGTGGTGCCTCTGTGAAAACATATTTAAAAAAGGGCAGAAAACATCCAACTGAGAGAGGAGGAGTGAACAAAAAGAGTGAGAAACAGCAAGGGGAACACCAAGGTCAGAGCAGTAGGAGGTGCTCCATGGTGGTAGAAGCACTCCCATCGAAGGGCCGTGGGCCGTGGAGCACCCACACCAGAGCGGGTACACCCCTGAAGGGACTGCAGCCCATGAATAAGCCCATGCCAGAGCAGATAGACACCAAAGGGACTGTGGCCCATGAAGGACCCACAGTGGAGCAGGTACACCCCCAACAGGAATGCAGCCTGTGGGTCAGCCCATGCTGGAGCATTGGGAATGAGCGAGAAGGAAGGAGTGGCAGAGAGAAACCGCTGTGTACTGACCCTGACCTGCGCCAGCCATCACCTCAAGGGGACTGAGTGAAACCTGTGGAGAAAACAAGGAGGTTATCACCTCCTTACAACAAGGAGGAGTCTGGAGTGAAGAAGTGACTGGGTGCCACTGATGTTTTCAAGGAGTCGTCAGTCATAACTCCAAGATGCCTATATCTGAGTGGGGATGGACAGCTCATAGTACATTGTCTATGCAAAAATAGGGCTGTGTTTTGCCAGAGCACCTCAGTTTTAATGAACCTATACTGAATTTTACTGTCCAGTTTCTCTCTTCATCATTCAGCTTTGCAAAGTTCTCCCATAATCCCTCATCTCTACTACTTTGGGTATAGTGGTTTCATAAAAAGCTTCATAACATCCCAATTCACATCCTTCCCTAGATCTCTGATCAGTAGAAGAAGAACTGCTGAGGACAGCCTGGGGGAAGCAAACAGAGACCCCACAAGATCCTGTGACCCTCATGGTAGTGCAGGCGACAAGCCACCACATACAACATGAGCTTGCTGGATGTGGGGATTTCTTACCTGCTGGGCTGCAATTGCAAAAGCCGGGTCAGGGATGCAACAGCTACAGATACACTAGTAAATAGGCCAGACTTTGTTCTCGTGCTACATAAATTTGACACTGTGAACAGCAATCTCCTTTTGTAATAGTCCAGATTTATAAATATGCCAGCTATACAGCAAAACACATTTCTTATTCTAAGACTTGGAGAAAATAAAGGAAGTAGATACATTAATTCAGCAGCAATATTACAGATTTCTTTCTTTTTTTGTGCTGTATTTGCAGCACTGATCTATGAATCAGATCTACAGCAGCCTAGCACATAAAAAAATAAATCAGGCAACAGAAATCACGTCTAAGTCATATGAGGACGATCACGACTGAAAAGACAGCTAAAAAACACAGTGCTTACAGGTGTTTGTGCTCTTCCCCATGATTCTGGGAGCTGGTCCCCCGAGCCCCCCAGTGCATACGGGGGTGGAGGAAGGGGATAACCTTTGCTATTGAGGGGGGATAAGCTGCATGCAGCAGGTTTAACCTTACCCTTACTGAGACTGTCCTCAGAGCTCATTCTGGAAAATGGGAGCAACCCTCCTCCAGGCAGATGCGTCATCGGCCATTGCATGTCTAGCCAAGAGGCTGGAAGCAGGTGTGGGGCTCCGGGCTGGTTTGTGCCTGTGCCAGTGCCATGTGCCCAAGGAGTGGGCATCACTCAGCACCCACCCCCTCTCCTGGCAGTGAGGGTCAGCCCCTCGAACCTCACTCCCCTCCCAGCTGCCTGCCAACACAAGATGCTTTGGCCCCTCTTTCTGCACTCACTTTAGTTAAAAGGTCCAGCAGCATCAGCAGCTCTTTGGAAAGGACCTGCAGGCCACCAGCTCATTTCCTTAGCACACAAAAAGAGAAGAAATGCAGCCTGTGGAACTCAAACAAGAGTGTTATTTACCTCCAGCTCACTACCAGCACAGTGATGCCAAAGCTGAATACTCTGAAAATTTTCCAGTTCTACATAGGCTGACCTCTGGATTTAGCACCTTCCTCAGTCTGCCAAGCAGACTTTGCTGCTTGCTGCAGGCAGTGATGAGCTGAAATGTTACCATTTTCAGCACGTATGTACAATCCTCTCACAATTCTCAAGTCTTAAACTTGGAAAAATTCAGGAGAAGAGATGGGAGTTGTTTAAAGTGGATCATGCACTTGCTCCAGGGTTATGTGTCCAGGGTTAATTTCTGTGGCCAATCCATGTGCAGTTGTATGGATATCCATACATACACCTGTGGATGGGATGTTCAAGAATTTAGATTCTCTGGAGAGAAAAATGCAATGAGCACCTGGTCATGGATCTGCTTGGTTTTGACACCATACACCATGGGGGAGAATGGGAGGTGGAAATTAACCATCAAGATGTACTTGTGTGAGGCAACATGGCAACCAAACCTGTGGATTACTGATGAAAGAACCACAGGGGTGTAAAAGACCAGGATGACAGAGATGTAGGAGAGGCAGGTCCCAAATACCCTCAGTCTGTCCTGCTTCAATGCCAGGCTCAACACAGTCCTCAAGATCCTGAGGTTAGGAGAGCTCGATGAACAACTGACCCAACCCCACAATGAAGAGAACCATGATGATGTTACTGAACCTGGTGTTGGCACAGGCCAGCTCCACCACTGCCATGTGTTTGCAGTAGCAGTGGGAGATGATGCGGGAGCAGCAGTATAGCAGGCGATGGAGGAGAAAAGGCAGAGGCAACATGAGCCCGGCTGCCCTGGCTAGAGCCAGCAGCCCATTCTTGACCACCAGCGAGATGGTCAGGTCGGAGCTTGTAGCTCAGAGGGTCGCAGATGGCAACATATTTGTTGAAAGCCATGGCCAGCAGCTCCACGGACTCCATGACTGAGAAAGTGGGAAGAAAAAAACATCTGCAGAAGGCAGGCATTGAAGGTGATCTCCTGGGCACTGAACCAGAAAATACTCAGCATTTTGGACATGGTGGTCAGGAACAGCACCAAGTCAATGACAGCCAGCATGGAGAGGAAATAAAACATGGGCTTGCAGGGACATGTGTCCGTCTTCATCACGTACAAGAAGGTGCTGTTCCCAAGGAGGGCTATGGTGAACACTGAATGGGATGGAAATCCAGGGGTGCATATCCTGCAGCCCAGGAAAAACATGGATGGGGTCGTGCTGTTGGAAGCAGAGTGTTTGACATTGAGAGACATCCTTTGCAAACTACACCTAAAAGTCTTTCTTTTCAATAAAACATAATAGAAAGAATCATTAAACTTTGCAAAACATACTCAGAAGCCACTTTCACTGTAACTCCCGTATAACGTATGAAGTTCACTTGTTATTAAATCATGGCAAGGTCAGTCTGTGGAGTTTATCAAAAACAGTGTGAAGTGATATCAAGTAAAAAGCATGATCACCACTGTTCAGATAGGAAATTCTTTGGTGCTTATTTGGATTCAGGACATCTCTCCTTCCCTGGAGCAGGTGGAGGAGGCAGCAGGTGGGCCCCCGGCACCATGAGGCTGGCACAGTCCTGACAGCCTCCTCCCAGGATGTCTCTGATTCTCCAGGACCCCCTGAACACCCCTGGGGGGGCTCTGCCAGCTGTGCACAGAGGCACAGACACAGCTGGAGAGCAGATCCCAGGTGAGGAGGACTTCTGGTTTGACCCAGCACAGGCACTCTTATGAGTTCCCAGATTAAACTAAGAAAAAATTATGCATCATCAGAATTCAGGCTGGGTTTCCATCCCACAGCAGTTCAGGACCTACACCAGGGCTTAGTTCAGACCCTCTCTTTCCTCCCCCCTTGCACAACTCATGTGCACCAGACTCCCTGGGATGACCCACCAGATTCCTGACCAAGCTGTGAGTAAGCAACAGCTCCTCTTCTCCAAGGACCTCCGTCTCTCCAGCCTGCTGAGCAGACTTCAGAAGCTGCCCTGCAGCTGGGGAGTTTACAGCCAAGCTGTCTCCCGAGAGGTTCATAAACCAGCGGGCAATCTCCCTTTCTCATCTTCAGCTCCAGAAGACCAGGATTAACTCTTGCCTCTCAGAGTTGGAGCAAACCCTTGCTGCAGAAGAAGGGAGGCAAGGCAGTGATTTACCTTCTCCCTAAACTGTTTCACTTGGCCAGAGTCCCAGCAGACTTTCCCTGTCTCTTTTTACAAAACCCAGGCAACTAATTACTGCCACCATCTCTGGGAGACCCATCCAACCACCCCAAGTGCCCAGCATTCCCCAGGATTTCTTCTCTAGTTCTACCAGAGGTCTCATCCTGGCTGGGTGGGCTTCCCCCTTCTGCCTCTCAGTCACAGCACTGCGAGCGAGGTGCAGGGACCCCAGCTGTGGTAAAAGATGCAGTAATCGCAAAGTGGTGTTCAGTGGGCAAGGCGTTTCACTGGTTCCCCTCTGCATTATCAAGAGCAAGCCTCCACGCGGGTCTTGTTGTTCCTGTTTGCACTGTGGTAATGACGAGAGGCGTCAGGGCAGAAAAGCCACCGCGTTTCAGGCACACAGATGCGATACCTTTGCTTGAAAAGGATGGGAACCCATCCACTGGATTATGCAATGGGACTGCACCTGGAGCACCAGGCTGCCTGGCAGGTCCACATCTGGTTCGCATGCTGAGGGAGTCCTGGTGTGAGACTGCAGCTGGGGAGGGCTTTCTGAAGAGGTCCTTTTGAACACAGATGGGGGGTGCCCACCCCACGTGCTCCCCAGCTGTTCTGGCCTCTCCCCACCTCCGCAGTGAGATGTCCCTGGTCCCTTGATAGCCAGGTCAGACTTTGGAGTGGGGGAGAAGCTATCACTTTGCTGTGGGGACCCTGAGACAGGACCCTGTTTTGGTAGGGCAGGACTCAGAGATGGCTTCCCACCACACTGATGTCTCCCTTCCCTCTGATGCTGCAAGAGCCACTGAAATCACACATCAAGGCAGCCCTGTGTGCCACGTTAGAAGCAGGCTGAAAATAAGTTGGATGCCCGAAGGCACCAATTAATTGTATGTTGAGAAACATGAATGCAGGGAGAGCCCAGCTGATGGAAATACACGTCTGAAAGCCAAACGTGTCCATGGGTGCGTGGCCAGGAATGGCACATGGAAGAAGATGGGACAAAAAAAAAAACCAAGGAAGCAAGGAGTTTCTATTGGGAGCAAAACAGTCTTTACCTGGGGATTTTCACTTAATTTAATCTACGACAAATTAACATAAACTTTTGATAATTAATTCGTGCCTTAAGAAAAAAAAGAATAAAAAAAAATTAAAAAAATATTTGGGGAAACACCGTTCCTCCCCTTCCCCTGATTTTTCATCACTCCAACATCTCTTCTTCCCTGTCCTAGTCTCAACTCCCCATGCTGTCCCCACATGTTGCTCCCAGCCCCTTTTGTGGGGTGATGGTGGTGCAGGAGGTCCAGATCAGTGCGTGGTGGTTTTCTGCTGCTGCTCCTTGGTCCTTATTCGCTCTCATCTGCCCCAGCTTGGGTCTCCCGTAGTCCCTCAGGCCTGTCCCTGCCCCGGCATCGGTCACCTCTTTCCAAGAGCCTTTCCAACCATGCTGTCTATTTGTCTGTAGCCAAAATGCCAGCAAAAGCCACAAGGCTCCTTAAACTGATCTTCTGAGCTTCTCCTCCTCTCCAGTCTCTGCAGATTTCTACTAGTTTTGGATGCTTTCTTTCGAAGGACCAGTAGCCCAAGGGGCCAGCACACCCATAAGTCATTGCTTTTTGTGTCATGTTTGTAGTTGCCAGACTGAAACAGCTGAAAAACTGACATTGATCCCAGATGTGGGGATTATCTGAATGGCTTCCTGCCCTCCTTGCCCAGCACCCCTCTCCCTAAATACCATACTGATCGTCTGTGGTTCACCATGACCTCCACCCTCGGAGACTGCAAGGACAGGGAATGCCTAAATTAGGTCTAAAGGATCAGGACTCATTTACAAAGCATTCACTAAAGTTCATGGATGCTTCAGGATCCTCAGGTGAAAGGTGACACTAAAATACAGCCCTTAAATTCCAGGCTGCTGTCTTATGCCCCAGGAGTGCAGCGGCACAGGATCCAAATCCAAAGCAAGTTTTACGCTGACAGGATTAAGCCCGAAGGACACATGAGCTGTTGCCTGTGTACTGGGAGAACAGCTAGTCATGCCCAGAGGGATATTTGCCCACTCAGACATAACCCATGCGGTGGGAGAGGAGTGAATTTGTTTACAAACCATTGCTATTCCTGGCTATTCCCAGGCAGCAGTTTCTCCTGTGGTGATTAGTGTCTCTGAAGTCCCAGCAGTAAGTGATTAGGGTGATCAGGTTTCTTAAGGCATATAAATATTTCCATGCAGGGCCTTTTGGCAGGTTGAAGAGTTGCTTGGTTGTGTGAGAGAGAAACAGTATTTGAAGGTGGTGTAGGTACAGCCAGGGTCACATCCAAATCGTCCAGGTGAGCTGGGCAGATTATTTTTTTCATTTCACCTGGTGTTATGCCAGTATTTTTAAGCATAGTGCCAAGCTCTGAGCCAAGTTCAAATTGTAGCCAAATTGAGGTGGAATAGAAAACAATCTATCCAGAAAAGCTACTATGCAGATATGCCAATACATCTAAGTGGGCTTTGTCTCTTATTGAGTTAATGAGCTACTTCTAGATATTGCACACTAAGTGAATATTGTGGTAGAGAACTGCCAGTCATACACCTGCAACCTCAGTTTGCTTCCTTGCATAGGTTAATTACAACAGTGCTAATTATTTGGCTGCAAGCTGTTCCTTGGTTAAATGAACTTCAAACAAGCTGTAGACACATACGTGTAACACCCGCTAACCCAGTTATCTGCGAAGACCTGCAGTTACCTAATCATAGCTCTAGTCTTGTCCTTTTTGCTTGCACAAGCCTGAAGAGGATGGCAACCACCACAAGGAAGGTAATAATTTGTTTTTCTCCCTTATGGAAAAGACAAAAGTCATGAGCTCCAGTGAGATATAGGCTTGATGCTAGGAAAATGCTCTGAAAGGGGTGAATTGGGGAAAGTATAGAGTTTCTGCAATGGGAGATCAGGTCGTGCATGTATCTATCAGAGGTTACTTTTGATCTTATACTGGGGAAGGGGTATGGACTGGATCATCACTCTAGCTCTCTTAAAACCCAAAATTCAAGGGATCTTTGTTTCGTGACAGGCTGTACGCCGATCAGGAGTGCTGGGTGGCTGTTAGCACAGTCAGATCAGCATGTGATTGCAAAAGGAGTCGGCTATATGTTTTTCATAGGCTCAGACTACGTGGCTGGTAGATTTACAATGTTTAAGAATGACACAAAATGTTAAGTGCATCAAATCTGGTAAATTTAATGGTTATTGCTTAGCAGCAGAGAGGCAGAGCTGACAAAAATGAGTGAGGAAAGAGTTAAAATCTCAACTTCAAGTACCAGGATCTATTCCCTCCTTTCAAAGTCAGGGAAGCTTTGCCAGTATGCTAGCAATCAAAGATTTCAACTCCTTTTGCACTTTGTTCAATACTGAGCAGCTCATTCTTTGAGGGTATTTTAATCTGTTTCACTGTTCAAAAATAAAGTACAATAAGTTTGCAACAAATCTAATGGGCTACAGCAAGCTGGGTCAAGGTGCCTGGTGATGTCCCCCATTTCTAGAAAATTTTCTGGATTTTGTCTACTGCAATGCGAAAAACCTGTCACTTCACAAGTTACTGAACTACTTAATCGCACAAAATAAAATTCTATCAGCTTTTTGTGCCAACAAAGCGCAAAGAAAATGCTCAGAAGTGTGTCAACAGGCCTGAAAGCACAGCTCCACTTGAGCAGCAACAAGTCTGAAAGTGCTGCTCCCATCCCTTGTCGCATCTAGAACTCAAAAATAGCCAAAATCTCAATACCTTCCCAACATGGCATTTGTATGTAGGCTGCAACTGCAGTTGTTCTTGGGGGTTGGTGGTAGAAGTGAGAGGTCCATGCAAGGCTGGGTGGGAGTTGAGATGAAGGAAGAGCTCCTCCAGGTGCGATGCTCTATGCAGGGCTGGGACATGACACTAGAAGCCTGTCACTGCATATGACAGGGTCCGGAGGCACCTTTGGTTGCCAGCACACTGGCACCGCGGCTGCAGGCATGTCAAGAGGAGGACACATGAAATGCAGGGGAGGTGAGGTGTAATGCGGATGAAGCTGAAGTGCAGTGGGGATAGCGCCTTTGTATGACCCAAATGGTTTGGCCAGAGAGACTGAGCTAAAGAGGTTTCTTCCCTGGTGTTTCATGTGTTTATCTGTACCCAAGACATCAGACCCTGCTAAGGGAGCAGATCTGGCACAGCACTGTGAACATGCATGAAAAGGACCTGCTAAAAACTGAGTCTAATGTTTGTTGAACAGCATTATTTAACAATCTGGATAGCTTTGTTATACAAGATGAAGTACAGGTAACACTGCCCAGAACAGTATATGAGATTTGTAGATTAATTACTTCTGACAGAGAGGAGGGAAGGAGTGTCTGCTTTTTTTCCAAGCACAGGGTTACAGGATCTCAGATGTGTTTGCCCTTTCCAGATAAATAATTCTGGCACAAGACACGTTTCCTGCTGGACTGGCTTGTGCCAGCTGTGGCTCTGCCTCCCTGAATTTATAGCCGAGGTAGCCAACTACACTGCAAACAGAGTCCTCTTTGCAATAAACTATTATAAATAACACCATCTTGGCAGCATTTTCAAAATATTTGCTTTGCAGTATTTAGCCTTACATTGCAAACAGCAATGACTAGAAACAGACTGAAATGCCTGCTGGTTTGTGTCATGTGGAGGACTCAAAGCGGTTTGGGGGAGAGATGAAACTATTTAGGGGTCAAGGGAGTCAAATGTCTGGAAAGCCAGGGAGATGAAGTCTGGCCCTTTGGTATGTTGGGGAAAGCAGAGGGTACAAGTGCCTGTGAAACTCGCATCTAATTCCCATACTGCCGGCAGGCTAATTTAACCCTTCTGTGCCTCTGTTTTCCCAGTAAAACAGAGACAATTCACAGCACTTCTTTCTTTTGGCAAGGGCTTGAGGTACGTGGGAGGGTTAGCGCTGGAGGGGACCGGCACTGCAGCCTCAGGACGGTTTTGGCCATGACACCGGTTTTCCTTCCTGATGCAGGAGGCAGGGACGCGGTAGGTGGGATGCCCATTGAGAGAGGGACTCCGCAGGGTGGTTTGGATTTGGGCTCCAGCGGGGACAGCCCCACAGCTGGCAGCGCTGGCCTGAAGCAGGGCACGCAGCTGGGGGATGCGCAGGGTCAGCGCGCTGCTTCCACGGGCATCAGCTCTCACAGCAAAAATGCTCTGGGCGACAAACACTGATGTTGTAAATATACATCTGCTGCAGTTTCCCAAGGTGGGAATCAGATGGGGCACACTAGCCATCTTTTCTTTACAAACTTTAAAAAAAATCTATTTAAAAAAAAAAAAAAAGAAAAGAGCCTGGGAAAGGCCCCATGACCCTCTCCAGTCCCATGCTTCTTGACCACATTGTCTACGAAAAAATGCTGCCTGGATTTTGAAAAAAATCTTAGGCAACTTTTCAAGGCTCTTCTCAAGACCATTTTCCAGGTAAGCCAGTCCACACAGCTCTCCAGCTTAACTTCATCCTTATTTCTGAATTCCCTCTAGTTTGCCATTATTTTCCATAAAGTGCCCGCCACAATGCACTTCAATCTGCAGACCTCCAGCTCAGTCCTTTGCCCTTGCCCTTCACTTTCATCCTACCTGAGGGTGTTCCATTGAACAAGCAATTCTGAGAGTATGATTTGCTCAGAAACTTTACTTTAATTTGCTAATGTATTTTATAAATCAAGAAAGAAAGCAATCAGATTTGCCTGGGAAGATCTACCCTTGATAATGTGATGCTTTCTGGACATGTCACACTCTGCCTGCAAGGTCCTGCTGGAAAACAGCAATTAATTTGGCTGAAAGACGGGTTGCATCCCTGTGAAACAGAAAGCCCAATGCCTCTCTTTCCCCAGTGGGAGAGGTGAAGGTGATGTGGACAACTGGACCTCAAAAGCGTGGGAGTACTGAAACCACATGTAAAGTGGAGCTCTTCGAAGACTGGTGTTGGTGAAACTGTTGTGCATCATCAGAGGCCCCTTTGTGAGACCTCGTCTGTGTGACTAACCAGGCATAGCCAAGAAAGATGCTTAAAAGGAAGGTGTGAGGAGGAAAACTGCTTGTGTGACTAGGAGCAGAGCTCTGGTCTTGTGAAGGGGGACAAAGGAGCAGAGGCCCTCTTGCTTAGCAAACGTCAGGCTGGGGTTTGTGGCTTTGTAGACACACTGGGGTGTAAATGCCAGGGAGGGAAAGGCATAATCAGATTTAATTTCAGAGGTGATAGAAACTGGACGGGAACACACTGAGAGAGGAAAGTAGCGGTAATTTCCCAGCTGTTGGAGTAGGGTGGAGGGTTGATGCTGTCTTCCAGCAGATGCATGAAAGCAAAATATCCTAGGATGATGACTATCAGTTTTCCTGGGTAAGATAAGCTGTCACACCTAAAGCAACAGGCACTCGGCTCTGTGGTACAGAACGTCCTTTTCAGCTCCATCTTTCTAGATGCAGAGCAAGACAAATGGGAGATGAAGATGGGAAATCAAATAGTCGGTCCTGATGGAGGGGTTGAAAATTCTCCTGCAGGTCTGGAATAAATCTTCCATCATTAGAGGTTAACTCACTTCCACATCTCATGGTGGCATATGGAAGAAGGACAAGGTTTGGACTAACTCTTCTTTGCTTGTTTTGACTTAGGAAGTATGGGACGTCAAATGACACCAGCTAATGACACCAGCTCACAGAAAAGGGAAGGGGTTATTTCACAGAAGGTACCATTAGTTTGTGAAACTCCTTGCTAAAAGATAGTGTGAGTGCTAAAATTTTGCACAGAAGAGGCTAGATGGGTTTCTGGGGTGGAGTTAATAAAAATGGAGAAACCACATCCAGCTCAGGAAGTCCCTGAGCTTCAAATTGTTCAAAGCTGAGGAGGCACTCGGGAGAGGTATCATGGTACGTTTCCTTTCTCACATTCTTCTATAAGGGTCTGCTTTTTGTAGAATAGAATCATTAAGGTTGGAAAAGACCTCTAAGATCATCAAGTCCAACCGTTAACCCAACACCCCCATGCCCACTAAACCATGTCCCTAAGCTCCTCATCTACACGTCTTTTAAATACCTCCAGGGATGGTGACTCCACCACTTCCCTGGGCAGCCTGTTCCAAGGCCTGACCACTCTTTCAGTACAGAAGTTTTTCCTAATGTCCAGTCTAAACCTCCCTTGGCGCAACTTGAGGCCATTTCCTCTCGTCCTATCGCTGGTTACTTGGGAGAAGAGACCAACCCCCACCTCGCTACAACCTCCTTTCAGGTAGTTGTAGAGCGCGATGAGGTCTCCCCTCAGCCTCCTCTTCTCCAGACTAAACAGCCCCAGTTCCCTCAGCCGCTCCTCACCAGACTTGTGCTCCAGGCCCTTCACCAGCTTCGTTGCCCTTCTGATGCTGGACATAGGATCTGAGACGGGATGGACCTTTGGTGTGACCCAGGGTATGGCAGTCCTTGTGTGCCTGGGCTCTCCTCACTCAGGCTCCTGCAGTGACCACCATGCCCCACTCACGTCCCACCAACACCTCGCTGTCAGAGCTGCACCTGATGGGCATCCAGGGGCTGCAGCACCTGCACCACTGGATCTCCATCCCCTTCTGCATCATGTACCTCATCGCACTGGCTGGGAACAGCACCCTCCTGTGCATGATAAAGGCTGATCCCAGCCTGCACCTGCCCATGTTCCTCTTCCCATCTGTGCTGGCTGTCACTGAGCTGGTGATGTCCACCTCCATTACCCCCAAAATGCTGCAGAGGAGGGAGTGAGAGGCTGTGTGGTTCTCAGCTGCCTACCGGGGTTAAACCACCACAACCATAGATGCCATCCTCCTGCAGGGATCTGCAGCGGGAACCTGTCTGCCAGGTGCCGAGGCTGTTGGGTTGCGTGATTAAAGGTTCACCTCCATAAACCCGAAGGAGCAGAGGAACATGGCAGGTGGGGCAACCCCAATATCCCCCTCAGAGCCAGCACAGCCCCCGGCCCGGCTGCTCCCCGGGCTGTCCCAGGAGGATGGTCAGCCCATGGCTAGATGTGAGACCTCCAAGTTGGTCAATGGCAGTGGGTCTCCCTCCTTGCAAACTGACATGAGTACTGCCTACAGGGTGGGGGGACATTCAGGAAGAGCACTTTGGGACTGTGTGGCACTCAGACACGGGATGTTTTGAGGAGGAACCAAAGGCTGGGAATGGGAGGGATAAGGGGGATCGGGGGCAAAAAAGTGTGGGAAAACAGAGGCATAAGCGGATGAAAGGGTTCAGTCACGTGTAAACATGGTCTTGGTCACCATGCTTTTCTGTCCATGCTTGGTGACTGATCAGCGCAGTCTGTCCTGTCTTCTCGTTAAACTCCATTTCTAACAACATCCCTGGGTGAGGATCCCCTAATCTGTGTGCATGTGTGAGCAGGGGGGCTGAGCACCAGCTGCTGGAGTGGGGCCCACGGACCACAGGAGCCCACAAGCCTGGGATACCATCACCTGGAGAGACTGGGGTGCACACATGTGCGGTGGGTACGTACATCAGTGTGCAATCACCAGCAAACATCAAGCAGGACCAGCCAGCGAGTAGGCTGAGATTTGAGAGCCAGGTATCAGTGAGGCTGTAAGTCTGGGCTGGGTGCTGGAGAGGCCAGAGGTTTTGATTGCTACTGGAGGGACCAGGGGGGTCCAAGCTACAGTACTGCAGCGACCATGGGGTCAGCTGCTGGTGATGCCATAGGACTCAGCCAGGTACTGGAGAGAGCCGTTCGCACGTGTGTGTGTGTATGTGCATGAGGCAACTGGGGAGACCAGGGACCCCGGACCAGCTACCGGGTAGACTGAGCGTCTAAGTTCAGCTACTAGAGGGATCCATACTGTACATATGTGTATACAATTTCCTCTAAAAGCATTCATCCTAATCACCCAGAGAGGAGAACAGGATCAGGCCACTGATGTTGTTTGTGTTTGTGTGTGTGTTTTCAGCCTGTGCTGACCTGTGTGGCTGACTGGTCTCCTCTTGCAAACAACCTGGGGCAGGGTCCGTGTTTGCGCCCTGTGGTCCAGATCAGCAGCCAGGAATCTCCTGGGCGCAAAAGCAATGAACGCACTGACATGTATGACATGACAGGCTCCAAAGTGTGTGAGAAGCATGGGGGACCTCTCTTGGGAAGAAAGTCTTGCTTTAGGTCCACTGAAACTTCCTGATCTGCCATTGAGACATATCAATCAGAGAAGTGAACTCTAAGAAAAACATCCTAAATATGAGTTTTTCTTGAAAGCGTGCTCCCTAGCTGCAGTCTAACACTGTGTCCCTGCCCCGGCACATGACCTGACCCCTGAAGACATTCCCTCTGCTCGACAGGACACAGTGCCATTTTGTGTGTCTGGAAAGGAGAAACTGCAAGGCATCATTGCCATCCAACATGCAGAGATCCCTGCAGGATGGAGGGGTAGGTGCATTTCTGGCTGGCTGGGTTTTTTTGGGTGTGGAGAAGACCTGGGTCCCTGGAGGGAGGAGAGGCCAAGAAAAAAATGTGCATAGGACCGTGGCAGTAGAGATAATATTAGTCCACATGGAGCTGAGTGATGGATGGTAGAAATGCCCTATCCTGAACAGCCTTTCAGCTGTAGCTCTTATGGGCTGCTTTGAGCTAGAGGCTCTGACAGACTGAAGCATCCCAAATGTCAGGGCTGACGCACCCATCCTACATCAGGTCTGTGCCTCCCAGACCATGCGTGTGGTCAGGCAGTCTCAGACACGCTCCCAGGCTCTCCAAGACAGCTCACATGGGGACCACTCAAGGAAACGGAGATGCGTTGTAGGCTGCATCTCCATCTCGCACCCTGAGTGTACACACACATTCCTCTGGGAAAGTGCTGAGTTGAGTCAGGACACAGGGGCTGCGAAGAAAATGCTCTTAGGGCAGGGAATGCATCTGCAGAACAAAATCCCTGCTTTAGGAAAACCTCCCCTTTCTGACAAAATCTCTAGGAATGACATTCCCTGCACATCACAAACGACTGTGTCTTCATCTCCTCCCCCATCTCACACGTCCCCCATTGCTGAGCCCTATGCTGAACAAATCCTGTGCTGTTCACCGAGATTTTAGGGGGACAGGAGCCATTGAGAGTGGAGACAGAAGAGACAGGACAAGGCAGAAGAGGATGTCAGTGGGACAGAGCTGGGATGCAAGCTCTCCGGGGCAGCACCTCTCCCCTCGGTGCTGTGCTTGTATGGCCCTCACACAGCCCAGTCACCGCAGTAAAATAAGTGTACCTGCTTGCCTTATACCAGGTAGGCTAACTTTATGTGGATGACAGGAAAATAAAGGACGCGCTCCACTTCAGAATGGTGTTCCGCTTGTACTGCACTTCTGCTCACACAGAGGTTCTCGCCTGCACTTTGCCCCGAATCTTTTTTTGGAAAATAAGCTGAAAAATTAGGGAAAATTAGGGATTTATTCCCTAATGAGCTGACATTCTGCTAACTAACCTTAAAGGCAGGCCTTACACCTGCTGGAGGTTTGCCATCACGTGTGGTTTCCTTATGCATGATCAGTAGGCATCGTTCCTCACGCACGTACTGCGTGATGCAGCCAAGGCTCAGGACCTGCTGTGAGATCCCACCTCCCTACATCGATTCTTGCACAAATTCTTTTCAGGGATTCAACAGACATAAAAGTTTGCTGTAATGGTTCTGGGTGGAGAGAAGAGTGGAAACCCAGAGTTTCCAAACCATCTGGCAAAAGCAAAGAGTTTTTTCTCCACTTCAGATATGGACTTCTTAGTTTACATTTTGTGCATTGGTCTCACGGGCACCCGGCAGGCTCTGGAGACTGCCATAACCCTGAGGCCCCAATGGTATGACGCTACGAGGGAAAGCTAATGAAAGAAGCTGAAGCAGTCTTGAAAATTTCCATCTCCTCACAAGACAGACAACCTAATCTCTGCGTCCTCCATCTGCTGCCCCTTAGGGGATTTCCAGGGGATGGATGAATGCCCCAGCGTTGCAGCACTTAGAGATAGGCAGAGATGTACTGCTGCAGCCCCCCCGGTGACAGTCCTACAGGTGAGACAGATACCTGTGCTTATCCTTCTCGGCAGACTCGGCAGCTTAGGCTGCAAAGCTTTTCTGTGCTGTGTTTCTCCATCTCCCAGGACAAGAACTCCCTCTGATCAGGGTTCTTCAGTACTGCTGCAATACTGATAATAATATTGTGCCAGGCACTGGCTGTGGAAGAGAGCTTCTGGAAGCAAATATACTTTTGCCTTGCATGTAGGCACCTGGGGATGCAGCTCTGGATTCAGACACACGTAAATGCCCGGAGGTAGGTGTCCACACATGCTTGTGTGCATGAGTGCTTGGTGTCTAAGCACTGAGTACAGCCAGTGGAGATCCAGCCCCTACGGTCAGTGGATCCTGGAGAACAACTCAGCTCACCCTAGGGCAGACCCCCACATTTAGGGAGTCAGCTACTCTGTCAGCTCCATGCTCCAGCTCTTCTCTGACAGCAACAGGGTCTCAGACCCTCAGGGTGTCATTCCACTGCCCCCTCCTTGGATGTCTGCAGCCACTTGAGATGCCCCCAGGTACCGAAGGCATGTGGGAGAGGCAGACCATCACCCAGGGTTTGCAGGGACCTGCACCCTGCTGGGTGTAAAGGAAGTAGAGGCCAAGTGGGAC
This sequence comes from Fulmarus glacialis, assembly GCF_000690835.1. NCBI lineage: Eukaryota > Metazoa > Chordata > Aves > Procellariiformes > Procellariidae > Fulmarus > Fulmarus glacialis. The sequence goes on from NW_009218540.1 coordinate 39,449, forward strand.
ACACCGGGGGGTCTCAGATGGCTCTAGGCACCCGTGTTTAGGCAGCTGAACCATGCCCTGAGTCTTTGCAGAGGGACCCTCACGTAGACCCTGAGATCTGGTGTGTTAGACTGAGGCTTGTGCCATCCCAGGGTGCACAGCTCTGTTTTGCAGTGGGGGCTGGTCTGAAGGTTGGTCCATGTCACCGGCAGAATGTGGGTCTGCTCGCGAGCCGGGGTCGGTGAGAGCAGCCGTGGGTTAACGTCGCTGCTCAAATCTGGAGTTACACCTGACTCCTGCAGCTGCTGGTTACCAGGATGCAGAGGGTCAGCAGTGCAGTTATGTGCAGTAATTAAAAAAGAATTTTGATCCTGTTTCAGCCTCTAAAATGTCCCAATTCACAGACATTTAGGCCAGAAGGTAAGCGCTTCTGTCCTGACCAGTCTTTTCAGCCAGCTGCTCCTGCAGCAACCCCAAACCTGGGGCTAAGCTATAGTTCAAACGGAGGGTTCGAAGCCTGCAAAAGTCTGCTCTCCATTTTAAAACCTCAAATGCTGTGTTTCCTTAGTTGTCTCCCAATATCTTCTTTATTTCTATTCTGAACTTACCTACCTTCTGCTTCTCCCTACTGCCACACTGGCTGTGTCTAATGTTGAATTTTAGCCTAAATGGTCCTGTAGCGGGGCTGTACACAGGTGAATTTTACTCCGTGTTATCACTAGCATGGGTAGTGTCAGCCATGAGCCACCTCACAGCTTGCTGCTTGCTAAAAAGCTACTGGTGGATGATCATCCAGGCAATTGCTTTTAACAGGCAGGGATCTGGTGTGGTCATCACCTGCCTGGTCTTTGCCACTGTGTGGGGAGAAGCAGCAGAAGCAGCAGCAAAGTTTTGGCACAAATGAATGTGTAGATCCTGCCCACCGTACTCAGACTCTTCTTTTTGTCTCTCCAGGATTGTTCTCTGGAGTTTCTGTATTACCATCAAGCTTCACGCATCAGAATAAAATCTCAGAAATTAATCTTTTCCTCTGAATAACGCCTAGTTTTGCCGGCTTCTCTCATGGGTGAATGACAGAATGAAGACAGAGCAGCAAAGGGCAATTTCATGAGCACGCTTAATGTCCCAGAGCACTTTCTGAGACCGGTTTTTGCCCTACAAAATTGGAGGGACTTCCTATGTTGGGCCCACTGCAGGGAAGCCAGGGCTGCTCAGGCAAAAGCGCTCTCTGAGGGAAGCTGGATGCTGACCTTTCTCTCCCCTCTTGCAACTTATTTCAAGATATTAGCTGAGCAGTGGTGAGCAACCAACAAAGAAATAAGCCTTTCACAAGCAACGAACTGTAGAATTCCCTTGGTTATCCCTGGTGGCACAACTTGAAACATTAGCTTCATCTTATAGGAACTTTCAAGCCATCACAGCCCCATTTATTTAGAATTTCTGACCCCTTCCCCCTAGCCGGTCATGTTATGCTGCAGCACTCCCATCTCACACATTGTAATAATGGTGTGGATTCCTGATTTGGCTCTTGCACTGACGCAGAGTTCCCACCTTATCGCCCTTAGTTCTGGACATCTCAGGGCTCAAAACCGGGCTTCTTTTTTTAAGCACAAAAGCAAGATTCTCCTGCATGGCTTCTGATCCTTTCAACCACCCCAACAGCAGCTCCTCCTCTTTCATCCTTGCGGGTGTCCCCAGCCTGGAAGCTTTCCCCATCTGCCTGGGCATCCTTTTCTGCTCAGCTATATCATCACCTTGATAGGAAATGGTGTGGTTTTGTTTGTCATTGGGCGGGACAACTCCCCGCGAGACCCCATCCATTGTTTCCTGGGCATGCTGGCGGTCATTGATGTGGTGATGGTGACATCCATCATCCCCAAGATGCTGAGTGTGTTCTGGCTGAACTCTACAGAGATTGGTTACATAGCCTGTTTTTGTTCAGATGTTCCTTGTTCACTCCACAACAGCAGAGGAGTCGGGAGTGCTCCTGGCCATGGCTGTTGACCACTACGTTGCAATTTGTCACCCCCTCAGGTACCAAGCCATCTTGAATCGCCAAACAATCACCCAAATAGGCCTGGCCATTGTGGTGAGAGCTCTCCTTTTCATGGTCCCCTTGACAGGGATGGTGACAAACCTCCCCTATTGCCATTCCCTTGTAGTTCCCCATTCGTACTGCAAGCACATGGCCGTGGCGAAGCTGGCGTGCGCAGACCCCAGACCCAGCGGGCTTTGCAGTGTGGCTGGGTCCTCTCCTATAGTAGGGATGGACGTGGCTTTCATTGCTGTGTCCTATGGGATGAGCCTTAAAACTGTCCTGGGGGAGAAATCGTGCTGGAAGGCCTTCAGCACCTGTGGGTGTCACATCTGCGTGATGCTGCTGTATTACACCCCTGGGATAGTCTCCATGTATGAACAGCAGTTCGGCAGCGGCATATCCGAGCGTGCACAGGTTCTGCTGGCTGATCTCTACCTGACCCTCCCCCCCACGCTGAACCCCATCGTTTACAGCATGAGGACCAAGCAGATCCATCAGGCGGTGCTCAAAATCCTATTTTCCGGGAAGGTTCATGCCTGGCACAGTAGTCAATGGTTTTCCAGGTGTTTTCATCTACACAAAGAGAGCACAAATTTCATTCCCATTGGATGCACACAGTGAACAGAAGCAATGGGGGGGACGACTCACTGGCTTAAATGACCACATGAGACCCTACTCTGTGATGAAAGTTATTTGGGGCTGGGATCATTAGCAAATACCAGAGTCCTATTGCCCTTCCTTCTTTCCATTGATACAGAGAAGTAAGCAGCCACCTTCGAGTTCTGAGATGTTCCCAATGCCATGAACATTCCTGTGATAATTTAAAGCAACATTTCAGGGTATATTTGTGTAAATACACAGATTCTATTCCAAATGGGGAAATTCCTTCTATGTTGTCTTCTTTAGTCCCTGCTGGACTATCAGGGCTAGCAACAGGAGACTGCCAGACATTGCAGGTGCTGTAGCCACAGGGGCTCTCCTCTCCGGGCCTCTCTTGCACAAAAGGCTGACCCTCACTGAGCACAGACCAGCGTTTCTGGGTTTCTGGGTGTTGATGGAAACTGAACATCTTCAAAACTGAGCTCTTCAAAGCATTCTGTCCATCCAACAGTTCACACCAGCTGGGTGAGGAAACCGAAGCGGGGAGATGCACAGTTTATCACTGTATCTAGGTGTCCACACCTTGTAGTGGTGGAAATAAACACCAAATCTGCTTGGGGATACTCACCAGTCCCGTGTCTGCTTGTTGTAATGACTACAAGTCCGTGAATAGCTAAATCTAGCATGTCTTGGAGGCCTGAAGGACAGCATGCCGTGGGTCTGAGTGTCCTGAGACCCGCCTAACTCTTGCTGCCGGTAGACCAGCTCCATGCCAGACTTTTCTGAGCCCTCTCTGAGCCAGCCAGCTATGTCCACCCAGGATTCACAGGCTCTGTCTGGGGGTTGCAGCACCCAACAATGCTGAGACTTCCCTGGGTGCAAGAGCCCTCCTGTTCTGGAAGCTGGGATCCAGCTGGGAATGATGCAGACAGGTCAGATCCCCCAGCAACGACAGGTTTTATCTGGAAGCTGCAGGCCCAAGGAGCCATTCTGAGGCTCTAGGGCTTAGCGTTAGCAGATGGGAAGTTCAGCTCTGACCTGGGATAAGGAGATACTCTGCAGGCATTACTTTGAACTGGTACTGGAGGCTCGCTGGGAGAGGTGCAATTTCAGTGAACATGTCAACAGCAACTGTCCAAAGTACCAACACCAACAACTCATATCCCCATACCTTGCCTTTCTTCAGTACCAAGAGGTTCAGCGGGTTCAGAGGTTCAGCCACTCACAAGGGTTTCTGCTCCTCAGAAATGGAGGATGCTCCAGTGACAGAGGGATGCTCTGCACCCACTCTGCAGGGATGCTCCTCCCGGGGTCAGGCTGGAGTCTTCTGGGACTCAGTAACACCTAAAGTACAAAGAGTCAATTTTTTGGGACAAAAGCAGCAGGCTGGTGAGCATTTGCCCAGGGTGTTTTGCCAGGGTTATGTGACAGCTCCCATTAGGATGTTTTAAGATACGGCAGTGATGAAGTAGAGAGAATTCAGCAGAGGTGAATGGCTGTGTCTCAGAGGTGCTCATGGTCCTCTGCTTGGCGGGGGGAGTTTCATCCAGAGAGAGGAGCCACGACCCCACTTGGGTCTGAGGGTGGAGGTGGAGTGGAGGGACGAGGTTGGGGAACTGTGTCCATTAATGCAAGGATTCAGAAGAAAAGCATACAGAGATGGCATGTCTCCTCCGCAAAGGAGCAAAGGAGTAGGACAACTCTCACCCTCCTGAGACACATTCAGGGCAGAGGTCCACATGGTCACCACCATCTCCCTTATAGCCATGGCAATGAAAGGGGCAGGTGCAGCATAATTCCTCTGAACTGTTTGAGAGATCAGCTTTAGGTTGGGATGAATACTGCCGTAAAGTCACTGTATGTCTCCAGGGATATGAAGGCAACCTGGAGGACTAGCTCCAGCCATAGGCTGAGATCATGTCTACAACTGTCACCTGTGTTTGTTGAGATGAATCCCACCCAAAATGTCGTTTAGTCCTCACTTCTACATTAATTTAAAAATGAAACTCAGTGAAATGCATTCAGTTTCAAAACTGGTTTGAATGTGTCATTCCCCACATCAAAAATATTTTTTCCTGTCTTTGTGGTGTTTACTTGACTTTCTGCTGCACTCTTCCCTTACATCTTGAAAAAAACAGTTGACAGAATGTTTCTGCTATCCTGAATTTGCATTTTTTGCTATACTGAATTTGCACATTTCAGCCTTATGCTGCCTGGAGCTTGGGGAGGAGGTCCGGTGGGGGCGAGGACAGCTCATGGCATGGCCCTTTGCACTGAGAGCCGGTAAGACTTCCAGCTACTCGTTCAGCAGAGCCAGAAATGAAACTGCACTTGCATTGCTCCAGGCAGAAACACAGAGATGGTCTTTCATTCTGCTGGAGGCGACTTGCCCAGCCTATTCCTGTCTCCCTGGGTCATCTCCTAGCACCTGCCATTTGCAAAAGAAATTAGATGAGAGAGAATTGACTGGGGACTACGGCTGTTACCATCCAGCCCCCTTGCTGAGGTTATTACAGAAGATGCCTGGAGAGGGCTCATGCTCTTGCGAATCCCCATCCAGGAGGAGACTCCTGGCAGCATTGCCTGGGGTGATTTATGCACAGCCTTGCAGCTCTGCCCTGGACCCCAGGAGATGCTTCTTTCTCGGCGTGAGCACCCCCAAGGGTGGCAGCAGTCTGCAAGCAGAGAGCAAGGTGGGTGGCTGTACGGGAGGACTGGCGTGAGTCAGGGCTCGGCAGGCTGCTCCAGGTGCCTGAGGATGGGAGGCTGGTGGGCGTTCAGCATCTGCCCTGTATGCATTCACAATGTGAGCCCGCTAGGAAAAAGGCAATTGCTGGAAAATTTATTTTAAAAGCAGTTTTTAAAAATTTTAAAGTTTCTTATTGAATGAAACTGCAGACCCAAGGCTACAGACTTCTGATTTTTTAAGTATTTTTTAGGTGAAAATAGGACTTGAGTTTAAAAAAATACACAAATAAATATCAAACCTTTTAACCAAAACCAGAAATTGTTTGCTGCAAAAGAGCTGGCTTGTTTCTGTTTGTATAAATTAATCAATAATTAGCTAAATACACATTTTCTGTAAAACAAACTAGATTTTCAACCACGGATAATGTTCTTAATCCCTTGCACACAACAGCAGGTACCTATAGGCACACAGCTGGGGGTTCTTGCCGACAGGCAAAGTTTGGTGAAATCGGCTGGATTATGTCACAGGCGGTGCAGCTCGCTCGGGATGGGGTGGAGAAGTGAAGGAGGCAGCAGCCCACCGGCCCAGGATCCCACCCAACCCTGCTGACCCAGGATCCCGACCCAGCGGGGGACAAAGCATCGTTTTGGGGAGGCATCCCGCCTCCGTGGTGTGACCTGTGGAGGAGGAGCGAGCGCCTCAGGAGCACACACCGGACCAGTTACACACTCAGGGCATGGTCTGGAGCTGGAGCTTTGCCCTTGGTGTGAACGGGTGTCCTAAACACCGTGCTAGCAGCCAGGCCAGGCAGCACTCACCTTTGCGCCCCGTCCTGAAATAACCTTGTTTTACCTCCACAGGAAAGTGTGTTTGAAGCATGCACTGTGCTGCAGCGGGCAATCCCCCGCTGCCACCGAGGTGTCTGTGGTGAGAAGGAAAGGGTGCAAGGGTTGGGTGGGGAGAGCTCAGTCTGGAAGACATGACAAAGCAGACATAAAATGTCACAGGAGAGCGCAGGGACCGTTCCTTCAATCAAAGGGTTCTGCATCCAGCACTAATTAACTGTGAGGAGAAAAGAGGAATTAAACTACAGGAAAAAAAGTTAGTGGTGCCTAGGAACCGGTGGCGGTGATCTCAATGCATTTCAGCCTGCAGTACTGATTTTTCATTAAAGTTCCGTTTTCCCAAAGCTGAGGGAGCTTAAAGGCAGAGGGAATTTAGACAAGGAAACTGCAGAGTAAGTTAGGAGATGTTTTGAACAAGTTCAGCTAACGGCCAAGCCTGCTCCCCTGCATGCTTGCAGGAAAGGACAGCTGCGGTTAGGAAAGGGAACGCAGCACTGAGAGCTGCAGCTGAAGCACCATGGACAGAGTGAAATGGGGAAGCTGGTCAGGATCTGACGGGAGTTAGAAGCTGTTAAGTAGAGAAAACAGGTAAAAGCTGACGAAGGCATCTGCCCCTCTGCATGGAGAAGAGAGGTCCATGCCTACCTGAGAGAAAGGCAATCAGAGAACTTTATTTTTTAATGTAATTTAATTGATTGGTAGCTGAGAAGGATGTTAAACAGCTTCTGCTAAGAACAGAAAACAAATACAGCAGCAGGTCTGTGTAATTTGCAAGGGGGAAAAAGCATCTCTGAGTTGGCCAAGGAGGTCTTTGGCCTGTTCTGCCAAACTTCTATGAATCCTGGCATGCTGTGGTGACTGCAGATGCTTCCTCAGGCCATTACTTTAGCGAGAAAGTACGGTGATGTGATTAGCTGCAGATTGACGTCAGTGCCCAGCAGAATGCCCAAGAAGTTAACAGGAGATTTGGTCAATAAAGAATTAAAGGATTGGAATCAAATTAAATTATGGCAATCAACGTGGCTTTGCAGGAAACAGCTCTTGTCAAACAAACCTGATTTCATTTTCTGATGAGATAGCAAGCTTAGTTAATCAACGTGTGCATGTGTGTGTGTGTTTGAGTGGAGTGCACAGAGTTATCTAAAAGAAATGTGCCTCCACCATGCTCCTTTCAGGTGAGGAGCTGACACAATGCAACATCTGTGAAGCACCAGCAAAGTCGGTGAAGAACTGGATGATTAAGAGACCTCAAAATGCAGCTGTCAGAACCATCATCACAAAAAGCTTGTGTTTCTGCAGGGATGCCACAGTGGCTGGCTCTAGACTAGAAGTTATTCTGTATGACTTTCATCAGTTGTCCCAAAATCAGCACAAATTGCGTCCCAAATAATGCTAGGGAAAGGCAAGTCATGCAGAGCAGTCTAGAGAGATTGGCAGACTTGGTCGTTCAAAGGAACTGGCTGCAATAAGCTAAATACCAGGGTAAGGAGAGTTTTCAGAGTGGAGCACTGTGTCCTGGAGAACAGAGGCTCTGGAAAGCAGCTGACAGCACACTGAGAGGGTAACGCTGGGACCCAAAGGGCTAGTGCAATTTTGGATGCATAAGAGGGAAATGGAAGAGGGTTTATTTTTTCAAAAAAGATGTTGAAATCTTGGAGATGTGCAAAAAAACCCTCTCAATAAGACAGATAGTGGAACAGGTGAGTGGAGATGAGAAACTTGCAGCGCACTAGGTCTTTAGTTTATCACGAGTAACTCCTTGGTCTTGGGAAGTACATACCTTCATGCAGTGAAGGTACTCTGCCGCAAAGGGTTCTCTGGCCAAGCATAGGAAGGTAGAGGATGATGCTGTGGCTGGGAGGAGTAGACAGGCAATGTCAAATGGGAAGAAAAGCACGTGGTTATGATTAGAACTTCAGGCAAAAATCAAGGGATGGAGGTTCTCCATCTCTGGATGCCCACAAGCCTGCACTAGTTACTGCTCTCCACTTCTAATCAGATGTCAGACCAATGTATTTGAGAAACGTCGTGGCTACCAGGATCTCCAGGGAGAGGAGTCTGCTTTAATCGAAGGCTACAGTTAGACATTCACTGCAGCGATCTCAGGCATCACCTTCCACACCTCTTTGTGCATCTCCACTGTAAACTCTGACCGAGACTACATGTGCTTCGATGCAAAGGCAAAGTGGTAAAGTGAAGTGTTGCAAGTCCTCCTACAAGTGTTTGCAAATCCAGCAAAGCCAATGCAAGGAACCATGAGCCGACCCAAGCGCAAGTGCTGCAGGAATCAGCTGGAAAGGAGGAACCCAGGATGGGGACAGTGCTCTGCGTAGAAGCAATTGCTGCTGCGTACACTGAGCTCAGAAAATCACTCAGAAATCTAAAGCGAAAGATGTTTCCTATTCTTGACATAACCTACGGTTACAGGTGCCAGGAATGATCACAGATCACTCTAAGAAATAGAGTTACTTCATAATTCTGCAAAGAGTGAACGCAGATTTATCACCCACTTTGGAGAGAGTGGAGAGAGAGTCTTCCTACTCAAGAAATAAGGAAAAGAAAATGTTTCCTGTAAAATGTGATGCATCCATCCATCTTTGCTTCCTTCCTTCCTCCCTTTCTAGATCATCCAAATCTCCCTCAAAACTGACAGAAATCATCAGATCCCCACTGACACGCATCAGCTGGAAAACTTCAAAGAATCGTAGAATCATAGAATATCTCAAGTTGGAAGGGACCCATAAGGATCATCGAGTCCAACTCCCTGCTCCTCACAGGATTACCTAAAATTAAACCATATGACTAAGAGTGTCATCCAGACGCTCCTTGAATTCTGACAGGCTATTTTATATTGTATATATAACTTGTATATTAATCTTGGCTACGAATGTTTAGGTTAGATGTGTTTAAAAAAGTCTGTCAGGAAGGTGTTCAGCACTTGAACAGGTTGTTTGGAAAGGAGGCAATCCACCACTGGAGAACCTCAGACAAGCATCTTACTGATCCTGCTGCAGGGCAAGAGAAAGGGCCAGGCGACCTCCCCAGGCCCTCTGGCACTGGGCATTGATAGGGCTTAGATAAGCCCCCAGGGAGTTAATGTTTAGTGTGAGACTGAAACTGGGAGCATTTTGCTGCACAGAAAAGGACCGAGCGCAGCGTGCCCCCAGCTTGTATGAAAAAGTTTCCACATACATTCTTACAAGCAGTGGTTATGTTTCTCATCGCTTCCTCAGCCAGCAAGGCAAACGGAGGGTTTGTCACTGCTCAGGACCAGCACCGCTCTCGGTGATGGTGTTGTACAACACGCTCCCTGCCGTCAATGCCTTCAGAGACGCTCCTGCCTAAATTGAACACTGCCAGAGATCAGTGCATGGCTCCGGACAGGGGGGCTCTCAGAGAGCAAAGGACTGAAAATTAAGTGTAATCTTTTCTGTCTCTGCTTCCTGCTCTCTGCATCAGGAACATCTACAACATGGTTTTTCCACAAATAAAAATTTAAAATCTCAAAACCTAGGTTCCAACAGAAACCACAGGTGAGCTCTCAGCTTGCCACCTCCCACCCTCCCACAGGCAGAAATGCTCAAGCAGTGTGCACGATGGCAAACTTTACCCCTGTGCCCAGCCACGCACCACTGCCAGCACTCATCTGAGCCACGAAAACATCTAAAAGGAAAAGATCTCAAGACTGAATCATAGAATCATTTAGGTTGGAAAAGACCCTTAAGATCATTGAACCCAACCGCTAACCTAGCACTGCCAAGTCCACCACGAAACCACGTCCCTAAGCACCGCATCTACACGTCTTTTAAATACCTCCAGGGATGGTGACTCCACCACTTCCCTGAGTTGTTGCCCCCACCCCTCCCCTGGCCAGCCTGTCCCAGTGCTTGACAACCCTTTTGGTGAAGAAATTTTTCCTGATATCCAATCTAAACCTCCCCTGGCCCAACTTGAGGCTGTTTCCTCTCATCCTAACTATACTATGAGCTTGGTCCAGAGCCACTGGCATAGGGCATCACTGGAAAGAACCTGGGTCTTTGCACCCCCGCTTTGGGTATTTATATATATTAGTATATACATTTATATACATTAGTAAGATCTCCTCCTCTTCTCCAGGCTGAGCAGTCCCAGCTCTCTCAGGCTTTCCCGATAGCAGAGATTCCAGCCCCTGCAGCATCTTCATGGCC
>NW_009218540.1:50002-50221 GCF_000690835.1 Fulmarus glacialis
GGCCGGGTGGCCCCAGCCTGTGCTGGTGCCTGGGCTTGTTCCTCCCCAAGGGCAGGACTTTGCACTTGTTGGACTTCATGAGGTTCCTGCTGCCCATTTCTCCAGCCCACCCAGGTCCCTATGGACACCAGCACACCCACCCAGTGAACCAGCCACTCCTCCGTGTACTTTATACGTACAAGCATGGAAAGATTGGGCATGGATGAGGTGGCCACCTAC
>NW_009218540.1:50249-50640 GCF_000690835.1 Fulmarus glacialis
TGGTCCTGGATGAGCGGGCATCCTACCAGCGGTGGTCAGGACGTGCCCCCAGTACCCGTGATTTCACTGAGAAAACTCCCACGACTTGGCTGTGAGCGGGACTGGGCTTTGTGAAGTGAGGGATCTGCTCTCTCCCCACTGTAGACGTAAAATCAGTGATAAAACAGCGCTGGTGGTGCAAGTCCCAACTAGTTAGGGGGTCCTGGCTGTTGGCGAGTTTGGGGGAACAGCATTTGCCCCAGCACCGTGCAAAGGTGGACAAGAGCCCCGTTTGCTAATGAAGGAGATGCTTTGGTCTGCCCTCGCGCGGGTGGCATGGGGCAGCTCCGCGCAAGGGGCACCCAAGGGATGGGCTGAATCCGTCCCAGGCATGAGTCCGGGGCTGGCCCCC
>NW_009218540.1:50781-51716 GCF_000690835.1 Fulmarus glacialis
AGCGCTGGGGCCTTGGCGTCTCCGTGGCACTGGACCTCAGCCTGTGACACCGAGCTGCTCCCAGCATCTGATTTCCTGGTTGCTCCCATGGAGCAGCTCCCCCGACCCAGGCTTGTCCACCACTGATTACAGGAGCCCCAAGGCAAGAGGCACTTTCCCTTGTTTACCTGCAAAGTAGCCGTGAGTGGCAACAGATAGATGCATCAAGGCTGAGTAATTAGCCTCAGGACACTTCCAGCTATTAGCCATAGCTCACTTGCTAATTTTTAATCTCTCCTTCGGGTGAAGGATCCAAAGCAAACAACAGCTTAACCCTGTGAGTGCTGGGCAGGGGTAGGTGTCCACCAGCAGGGTTGTTCGGGGATGGCGGGGGGGGGGCACGGAGACCTGCCGGTGGGTTTGGTCAGCAACACCCAGCGCTGGCCGTGCTGTGGAGGTGTCTGCAGGATGGCACGAAAGAGCTGGATGAGCATGCACGTGGCCAGGAAGGCTCTTGATGCAAACAAATTAAAAGCTTTTAGCCCATACTTCCCCTTCCGAGCCCAGCACCGGCTGGGTGGGGCCCCAGGTTGAGCACAGCCCCCAGCTCCCACCATTCTCCTTGCCTGTTCCCAGAGCCTGCACCATCCCTTCCCACCAGAGCCCATGCCCTAGGCCACTCTCAGAGTGAATGTATATTTTAATCCCAGGTAAATTTAACACTCTTCAGCAGCATTTCCTTACACGTCTGTAGCGTGCAACGCTTCCTGGGATCTGCAGCACAAAAGGTCCCTTTTAGAAAAACCACCCGAAGTCCAACTCTCGGCGGTGGGTGCTAGAGGTGCCACTGGAACAGGTTTTCTCATTTTACCGTGGCATTTTCAGCCCCTAAAAATATCCCAGCCCTGGGGCTGGGTTTGGGAGAGGGTGGCTTTGATTTTTACAGACCTCTGAAA
>NW_009218540.1:51766-52980 GCF_000690835.1 Fulmarus glacialis
CGAAGTCTGCAGCTGCCCCAGGCGTGGGGCGCTGGAGCAAACCCCCCTAGCACCAGGAGGGAGCTTGGGGGTCCCCACGGAACACCCCAGGAGAGTCCCTGCCTGGCCACAGCAGGCACCGGGGGACAGCAAGGCACAGCTGCCCAAACGCCTCCTTCTGCAACGGGGACAGACTGCCAAGGGGACAGAGGGGTCCCAGCGCCACCGGTGCCCCCGTGCAGAGCTGGGGGCCATGGGAGGAAGGGGCCGTCGTGCACGAGGGAGCTAGCAGGCGCTGGGGGGACATCGGGAAGGAGTTAATCGGGAGGAGGGGGGCTGGAAAGAGGGACCAGGGGGCCTGCAGCCATGTCTCTCACCGAGGTGCGATGACCAAGGGGATGCAGGGACAGTCACCCCACCCCTGTGCCACCAGCTCTGGCTCCAGCCGAGAAACTGATGCAAAATCCCCAGCTAAGTGTCATCAGTTGCAAACCCACTAATTGGCCCTTGGCAGCCAGCCAGGGGGGCCGGGGCTGCGCCAGCCCAGCCACAGCAATCAATCCTCTTGTGGCCTTGTGCAGTAATTACCATCCAGCTCGTTCTCGTTAGCACTAATTGGACTACTCCCAGGAAGGGAGCCTTATGGGAAAAAAACAAAGTTCAATTGCTTTTAACTTTGACTTGTTTGAAAGCCCAGGAAAGAAAATAAGTCAGAGGGCCTGAGACATCTTGGAGGGATGATCCTGTCTCGTGTCTCAGGCCACACAGCCCAAAATCTCTGCCCATGGCAAGGGGGTGGTGCACGAGTCTCCTGCTGAGGTTAACGGCACGTGCCCTTCTGCAGGCAGGATCAGGCCCGGTCCCTGGGGCGAGGTGTGCTCGGCTGGCCGCCAGCACAGCGATGCTCCGTCACAAAATCCCGTGCCCGGCCCTGCAGCAGGGTGTGCTGGGGGGTCCTGCGCCTGGAGCGGCTCTTCCCCAAGCCAGGAGCCTGTTCCCCCCCGGGGGCTCACGCTGAGTGCGTCGGATGCCCGCGACAAAGCCGTGCTCCAGCCTCCGCTTCCCAAGGCCACCTCTTACCCAGCACGAAATGCTGGGACTTGCCCTGACATTTGTCCCCACTGCCCCCGTTTTGGGGGTGCTTGTGACCTACGGCCATGCTGGCGATGTGTGACTCGAGGCAGTGCTGGGGGGTGTCAGGGAGCTCCCGCCTCGGGCCGTGCAACCCGGCCAGG
>NW_009218540.1:53141-53840 GCF_000690835.1 Fulmarus glacialis
TTGTCCCTCCCGAGACCCGAGGGCCCTCCCCACCAGGACAGCACTGCCCTGGGCAGGGACTGCTCAGCACTCCCGCAGTGCATAAACCACCCTGCACCGGGCACCGGGCACTGCGCACCCTGCACCATGCGCTCTGCACCATGCACCCTGCAGCCGGCTCCCCCGGGGGTCTGCCACCCTGGAGCTCCTTCAGGAGCACAGTCAGGAGAAGACAACCTGCCAAACTGGGCTGGGCTGGGCTGGGCTGGGATGGGATGGGATGGGCTGTATGTACGGTGTGTTGCATTGTGCCGCGGGACAAACTCAACCAGCTCATCCAAACAGGGGAGCCTGCAGGCACCTCAGGCTCCGGGCACCGGGCACTGCGCACCCTGCACCATGCGCTCTGCACCATGCACCCTGCAGCCGGCTCCCCCGGGGGTCTGCCACCCTGGAGCTCCTTCAGGAGCACAGTCAGGAGAAGACAACCTGCCAAACTGGGCTGGGCTGGGCTGGGCTGGGATGGGATGGGATGGGGAGGTCTTGCAGCCCCCATCTCAGCCACCCCCCCATCTCAGCCACCCCCCCCACAGTCCCCAGCGCTGTGCCCGGCTGTGCAGCCAGCTGCCCTTGCATCAGCTCCAGTGTCACCAGTCTCAGGCCTTTGCTGAGCTGGTTCAAGGCCAGGCCCCAGCAGAACGCAAGCTGTGGAGCAGTCCA
>NW_009218540.1:53985-54253 GCF_000690835.1 Fulmarus glacialis
GCTCCCATCCCAGCTGGTGGACTGAGACAAGCCCCAGCAGGTCCGGGCAGGTAAGGGGTGGCCAAGGGGACAGGACTGGTGTGGCAGCAGTCAGGGAGAGAGTCCGGACTGCAAAACATCCCCCTTCTCCTTCATTCCCCTGCGCGGGCACAACCCCAGAGCAAAACACCCTGGGAATGGGGTGTCCAGGGTACCCCTAGAGCATTTTGTCTGAGGGGGGGAACAGAGAGGCGAGACCGGAGGCTGGTCTGAGCCTGCGAACGGTTGC
>NW_009218540.1:54327-54798 GCF_000690835.1 Fulmarus glacialis
TGCTGCACCGGGCTGAGCCCACCAGAGCCATGCAAGCCCAGGAGCTGATGCCTGGCCAGGAGTGGGGGATTTGCTGGTGAACCCATTTGGCAACGGGCAGTATAAGAGATGGTGTGCGTCCTCCAGGTCACAGACGGCCCACGGCCCCCGCAGTGTCCTGCACATCCAACTCATGGCCGCTGGAGTGCCATGGGCCCCGGGGTGTGTCGGAGCCACCTGCACTGCTGGGATGGTGTCTCTTCCATGCTCGCATGGTGGACCACATGGAGAGACAAGATCACACACTACCCACACACTATGTCAGCCCCTCTTGCAGAGGGGCACGGGTCCAACCCTGGACACCGAGCCCTCCTCAGCCCCACAAAGCCAAGCTGCTGGAGCAGATTTCCTCCCTGCCCTGAGATCTGCACAACTGGTGTGTGAGCCAGGAGGACCATGGCATCGGTGGGGTAGCTCTGTATGTTAGGGAGT
>NW_009218541.1:0-27417 GCF_000690835.1 Fulmarus glacialis
CAGCTTTCAAACAACTCCAAAATGTTGATAATCCTGGGCTGTGTGGACATTATATTTTTGCTACACTCCCACAGGTTATGTGCTCCCACTCCAAAAACTTTCAAGAGATAGACATTGATTTTTTGTGGGAAAAGAAAAAGAAGCTTTATAATATATGTTTTGTTCTGTTTTGTTTTGTTTTGTTTTGTTTTGTTTTGTTTTTAATATGGCAAAGTGAGTTATAAACTCCTGAAAGCTGACCTGTTAATGTTAAGTTCACTACTGAGAGCTGACATATTAGAGGAACATAAATATGCTCAACAAAAAAGTCAAGATGGCCATTTGCTTCACCACTTGGACCTCAGACATTCCCTCAACTAATTAATGAAGACAATTACTTTTCAGACCAAGGCCAGTTAACATCCCTGAAAGCACTATCTGAAGCCCAGTATTTCAGGTAGCTCTGAAGCCAACCTGCATTTGATACAGACGTGCGTTTTTAGATGCTGTGGCTCTGTTATACAAAAGTTTTATCTCTCTGGCTTTCAGTCAACGTTGCAGGAGGCCATCTGGTGCTGCCTGCCAGCTTTGAGCATCTCCTGCAAACTGCAGTGTGCATCAGATGTCCCCAAACCAGCAGCCTCCTTGAAGACCCTGGACTCTGGTATCGTTGCTATCTCCGGATAAGCCAGCTGAGCAGGTGCTTCTAGGCAGGCTGGACCAACAGCTGCCTGCACTCTGAGACAATGTTTTAAAGGATTTGGGGAAGGTTTAAAAAAACATGTCATGTTTTCTGTGTGTCTGTTGATGACATGCATGAGGGAGAAAGGGACGTGTCCACAGTCACATGCATTTGCCCATGCTAGCCTGTAACGTGGCTGTTGCACACGTGGTGTATTTCTACTGCTGACAGTCCGCAGGTTTTGCCGCCACTACATCCAAGTATTTCTGGAGATTCTCAGACCATCTCACTCCATTAAGATGTCATTAAAAAACAATATTTTAAATGAGTGTATTGTAAATGTCTTATACTTCATAACCCACTTACTTTTGTAAAACACATGACGAGTCCAGAGCTCGACGCTCCATTCCCAGGTCTGCCAATATACTGGTGTGGTGATCTTGGACACCTGTCCTCATTGTGCTGCCTCTGTTCCACATCACATCACCACTTCTTTTCCTCTCTTTGAACTGCGAGTGTTTTGAAGTGAGTCGCTGCCTGACATGAAAGGGTCTGGTTGCCCTTACAATACTTTTACTTAAATAATAAAATGAAAAATGTAACAGCAACCACTCACAGAATGGCAGGTCCATGTTAACTAATAAAAAATCTATTTAGTTGCAGGCTATGAGTGGTCACAACCTATTTTTCTCCTCAGAGACCTCAACTCCTGGATTCCATCTTGCAGTTTCAGTATAAAAGTTACACATGTGAAGACAACACACGACAACTGTTTGAGAACAGGACTTTCTTGGTTTTTCGCTGAAAAAGAATTCACTTTCTCTGAATGCTTGCTTCTTAAATTAAATGATATCTCCAAAATTTTTCTAAGTAATTCAGGCCTGAAAATGCAGGGGGATACCATAAGATTTTGTTAAAACAAGTATGTACTGTTATAAGCACTATGTTGGTCACAAAAGATTCAAAGAAAGTGCAAGTGCTGCTCTCTTTCGACTCAGAAAGGATGCAAAGCATTAAAAAAATATATATTAGGTTTATACAGTGAAGGCATTTATTGTGGAACTTGGGAATAGAAAAATCTATTTCTCTGCAGGGACCTGGTCTACAATGAGTAACAGAAGTAAAAACTTCTCTTTTGCTTGCTAGCCCACTCTGTAGTCTATGCTACCACTTAGCCAGGGCTTCAGAAGATGTGCTAGCTGTGACTATCAGAGGTAGGCTTCTTTCCGTAACAGCTGTACCTTCATTGATAGCTGACGTGACCAGAGGGGGTAACATCTCAGACCATCAGGTCTGAGGCTCAACAATGTTCAATAATTGAGTTTTATGGGGAACTGAGGGCATAAAGGACCTCGTAGAAATTCCTGTACACGATTAGTCCTGAAATCTTGTTAGATACAAAACATAGCAGTAATTTAAAACAGGAGCTTTGACTCAGCAAGACTGCAGGATCAGACCTTTATGCATGAGTCACTGCATCAGCCCCAGTAAAATCTGAGGAGTACTGCAAAGCGATGTTGCAGATGCTCAGTGGAAGAGAAGAGTGCAGGGCCGCTGTTGGCAGGAAGTGAAGAAAGCGTAACAGCTAATGAAACTGGAGAGGGGATTTCTTTCGGCAGAATTGCTCAATGGTAGGTTTGGCAAGGAGAGCAGGGAGAATGCCTGGGCAGATGCAGAGAGCGTTCTGGGATTTGCAGCGACCGCAGGAGGTGAAGAGCATGGTTTTAGTGACTCACCCAAATCACAGCATCTTCAGCAGCGTTGTGTGCCCTGTGCACCAGGGTGCTGATTCAGTCCTGACTCAGAGGGAAGAGAACCACCTCTCTGAGTCACCACCACCAAATATTTTCCTTCGAGGTTCCCAAACAGGACGTGCCATGTGGGTGCCTATTCCTCTCCCGGGAAATCTGATATCAGACCTCAACTTGAATGGCACGCATATTTAGTGGGAGGACTTTTTCCTCAAGTAACCTTACTCAGTAAAGTATTCTCTTTGGACATACGGCTGGATTAAAACACCATATAAGATCTTTCTGGTACACAGAGGAAATGCCTGTGCCATTTTTTTATAGGAGCAGTTTATTCTCAGCTAGAAGTTTAGAATGAAAAATTGCTTTTCTACAGAAAAAAACAAAGATCTGCACTGAACTCCATAAGAAAGACAGTGACAATATGATTCTTTTGATATTGCCATCCATCTGGAGTGATTTTTGTGGGATCTCCTTTATAAGATTGTTTCTATAGCACTGAAATACTTGAAAAAGTTCTGCTAGACGTAACTATGGTTTTTCTGTCTGTGCATACAAACAATTGTATTTCATCATGCTTAAGAGACAATTCTTACCTCTCCAATATAACGCTTTTGCAGATTGTCCATAAATTTAATCTGGCAATTTGCAAAGGCGTTTATATACAGGCAATTTGGGTTGTGTGTATACATACAGAGAGACCTATATAAATATACATACACTCACAATCCAAAATTGCTTATATATATACTTCTTTGTGAATAAAAAAGTGAATATAGAAGCAAATTTACTGTCAGTTAAGAAATGATTAACCTACAACAAATAACATTTGCATTAAAGGAGGCTAAATATATAAATATAAAATATGAGTATAAAGTTGAGAGAGAGAGAGAGAGTTTATAGTTACATATATACTAGCAAAAAGTTCAAAGGAAAAGAAAATAGCCAAATAATATTACTAGAGTATAATTAAAAGCACCTAAGCTCATTCATTTAGTTGTGCCAAAGCAAGATTTAGTAGTATGTGGAGTTATAACTGGAAAGGACTAATCCATGGAAAGTAATAATAATTTATAAATCACTTGAATTAGACTTATTAGCTTTGTATTAAATAACTTCAGGTTGACAGGTAACATGGTCAGGAGAAAACAACTTCCTAATTTAAAGACTGAAAAAACGTGGAAGGTATTAATTGGTAAGAATGAAAAAAAGGATACAACAAACAAGCCCCATTTAAGTGTGAAAGACAAAAGTAAGGATTCAGCCCTCCAGTAGGTCCTCAAAACGTTAGACAAAGTCCACAGATATGAGGAAGCCTCCGAAACTACACAAAGCTTACTGTGTTTTCACACTGGCAGACAATGGCAAGCTCTTGGCCCAAGGCTGTTTTGAATCATCTCCAGACTTTTTTTTTTTCCCCCTAAATAATCCGGCCAAAGAACATTTGAATAAGTGCAAATAAAACCCGAGGAGTAGAAGCTGTAACTTGTGGTGCTGCTGATATGGTAGGGCAGAAAACGCCCAAACAATTGACATCTCCAGTTTTCTCCATGTAGGAGAGCACCACTCTGAACTGCCAGACAAGTGTTGGACTACATATTGCCTGGGAGTGCAAAGGTCCGTGGGGTGTCACCAACCCCGTTATAGCTACAGGAATGTGACGAAGCCTGCTTCCTTCTCTGTGGCTTTGCTGTCCTGTGGCAAATGCCTGGGAGATTGACAGCTCCACCTATACACAGCTCCACCTATCCACAGCTCCACCATTAGCTTGTGGACTGATGGACCTGGAGAGCATCTGCAACACAGCCTTGCCAATACATGAGTATGCCGCAGGGAGGAGGAAAGCCGTGGGCAGGAAACTCCCACAGGAGTCTCGAAGGGAAGCGCGTGAGCCTTGTGCAGGGCTGGAGAAAGCTAGTGGGAAAACACAGGGGTGCTAAGATCAGCACCCTTTACCATGTCAGCTGCTCCCAGGCACCATCAGCCATCAGTTCAGCAGCCCTCATGGGCCAAGGCCACTTTCCTGGGCCATTTCCAAGTGAAACCAGGTGCCATAGGAAGTGGTGGCAGTGACTCAGCAGCAGTGGGAGTCTTGCTTCCCTCTGAATCAGCGCTGGAGCTGTTAGGCATCTCACAGCGGGACCTACCACAGGAGAATATGTTAAACCATTTGCGGTCAATTAGGAGCCATGTGTCTTTTTCAGCCTGGAGCTCTGGCTCAGCTCCAGGAAGAGTCACTTTTACACCTAGTGCCTGCCTAGAGTGTTGATGCATTTTCTGTCTCATTTCTCTGTCCTGAAGCCTTCACTACCCTGGGACTCTAGCCACAGATGTAAATGCAAGGGTGTAGTCATGATTTATGCCAGTAACACATACCCTGCTGTAAAAAGCACTAACACAGCTACACCAAGAGAAATAAAAAGATGCTCCAAAATACAAGCGGTGCTCTCTATTGTTCCACAGCTATTATCAGAGGAAAGGAGACAGAGTGAGGTTTTCTTTTCCAGATATCGCTGAATGAGGAAGAGGGTCTTGAAGCTAGCGTACCTCCGGTGCCTTGTGGATGGAGAGAAATGAAGGAATCCCACAATTACAGCACTGGCCCTGAGCTTAGATTTGGAGCTCGTCCCAGATCTGCCACAGAAAATGCAAGGGCCTTCAGCAGGTTACTTAACCACCGAGTGCTTCAGAGCCCTGAAGCAGTAAAACATAACAGGTGGAGGAGTGGAAAAGCTTTAAGAGGTCTTTTAAAGAAATATCAGGGTTCTATAAAGAAAGTAGTAGGCAGTGGATGTTTATAGTAATTCTTCACTATTGCAAGATGATGGTTTCCTTGGATTTCCTTGTGTATTTAACATTCACCTGTGTATTTTATTTAAGGCAGTGCATATGCAAGAGGCAAGGGCTGTACTTTGCCTAAGTTTTCCCATCCAAATAGGGATTAAAGCCTTTAAAGAGTATCAGCCATGTGTGATTCACAGTCTTTGCATGAACAAGGTCTGCTTTCTTGGTAATTCATCATATGAAAATGCTGTGGCCAAACTCAGATCAACACTAAACTGTTTGGGACTGTAGTGACTTGGATCAGCACCTATTCTTCTGCTCAGGTTGATAGGCAAGGAAAAGCTAAAACAACTTGGGGGCTAAGCAGCCAAGAAATAGTTTAAAGATAGACTACTGTCTGAAGTTTGAGTATAGCATCATAGTGTCTCAAAAAAGTAGTGGGATAAAATCGGGGTGAATTTTTACTTGTGCATTGCCTTCACTCGTACAAATATGGCATGCATTCAAACTCAGTAGGTGATTTTTATCACAAGATTCAAAAAGTTGTTTTCAACTTGCCTTAAAAAAGCTGTTTTTTCTAAATGAGAAAATGACAACAAAAGCGTAATAATAATAAAAATTATGACGATGATGAAATAATAATAATAATAACAACAACAACTTCCTAAGCAATCTATCTGTGAAATAATAATTCAGTTCCTATTCTATAAAAGCACTATACTACTTCTTGAACTCCCAGATATCAAAAACATGTTTCAGACTGGAGTCTGCTACACCCTGAGCTGTTGCATGTTATTTTGGTCATATTTTCTAGCTTTAAAGTATGGCTTAGAAAGCCTCACAGAAACACATTGCAGTTCACCACACTACACAGAATCTGGGGATAAATACTCCACCATTTTTATCATCTCATAATCAATGTCATATCAGTCTTAAAAGAAAAGAAAAAAGAAAAAGAAAAGGTCAGTACTCTCAAAAAAGAGAAGGAACAACCAGGACGTCATTCATATCCCAAATATTCTTTATAATACAACTTCAAGTAATTTAACTCTCTAGTGATCCTTGAAAGTGGTCTCTGCTACTAGTGGAAAACTTCCCTCCATCTAACAGCCCTTGCCAGTACGGCTGGGATGATAGCCAGTTGCAGGCATGTGTCTCTGTATCTGTGCTACAATTTATCCATGATTCTCCTAATCTGAAGGAACTGATCCATCCAGAGTTCAAGCCTGTGAGTGGGGCATATGAAGGATACAGCTCCCAAAGACCTATTACTGCTGGGAACAGAAATCGATCTGCCAGTATCCTCCAGTGCCTCTGTGGGAGGCAGAGAAAAATTAAAAGAAAAATGATGGGTGGGGGCGGAGCTAAATTTTGCTTAAAGGAGAAAGAAAGTCCCTCCTGGAATGCACAGCTACAAATATTCTATAAATAAAGAGTGACCCAGTTTCCTTTTATACTGCCTTAGAAACACAAGTCTTCATGCCACCAGCTTAATTCCTCCTTCCAAGAATTCTTCTTATCAAGCTCCATCTTACAACCACTTGGATTCCTTGCCCTGTTTTGAAGAACTTTCCAGATCTTCACTATTTGGGTGGTTAGAAAATTTCTCTTAAATTCCAGCCTAAACTTATACATGACCAATTTACAACTATTTGATGTGGTGCCAGTATTAGTTTAAGATAATTTTTCCCCTCTCTTGATGTGTAGCCAACTTAAACATATTTATAAAAAGCTACTATATCGCCCTTGTTTAGCAGACTGAACCAAGCCACACTTTCTAATTTGTTTTCTAACACAGATACTACACTTCTATCATCATCTGAGTAACTGTGCCTGACATTTGCTGCAGTTCAAGTTCATAATCTTTCTTAAAGGACACAAGAACAGAACTCTTCAAGATGCAGGACCTGCACCTTATATAAGGATATTCATGTTCCACTTCAGTGCTAGTATTTCACTCCGTATATCCTAGCTGGAGTCACGTTAGTTTTGTCTTCAGTGGGGTGACTTAAGCAGTTCAAAGCAGTAAAATTATTGACACATAGTACAGATCTCCTTCCTTTTTACATCAAATGACAAGACTCTATTTCATAACAGGGAGCCCAATTACTGATAATTAATTGCATGGCCTTGCACTTTTTGAACTACTCAAATTTATCTCTTTTCCACCACTCCAGGTAAAGATTTTACCTAATTTTTCTTTTATGATGATCTAGTCTTGAATTGGGAACGCCTACCAACTCCTTACTTTCACAATCGATATAAAGAAAAATGTTTGTAAACGAACAGTCACTTTAATTACATTTGATAAGAACAACAACTCTGCCTTATCTCTCAAAATTGAAGATTCTTTGTCTTCAGTCAGCAAAACCACCAGCATTTCTGCCAGCTTAGATCTGTCCCATAAGCATAATGGAAAAACGTAAAAAACCCCCTACCATTTGCAAGGTATTTGGGTGTCCTCACACTAGAAGAGGAAAGGCAGGGGAAGGAAGAGGTAAAAGACAGACATTTCTGAAAACTAGCCTGTGATTTAAATTCTGAGGAAACTTAGAAGCTTACTCATCTAACGTCCTCTGTGAAATCTTCAGTTCATCGCAAGCTGCCTTTTATGCTCAAATCGGTGTTAAAGTTTAAAGTTTCACCATTGGTGGATGTTACTGTCAAGTGTAGGTCTTCTCTTGCATGGATCACATTCCTGCCACAGGTAGCAGTCATCTCTGCAAGCTGCGAAGCTTTTTCACTGAAGTGTGAATCTGGGCTTCAGAAATGCAAGTTCTGTGAAATATGAAATGTGCATCAGTAATCGGTAGGAAAAAGGAATGACCTTTGAAATGTTAAAAACTTATTTTGGATGGACTTCTCTGATGATGACATTATCTTCATCTCCATTCTCCTTGATTCAACCACATGCTAGTTCTCCCTTTCCTTTAACATCCCACCCTGCTTCAGGTTAAGATTGAAGTTCAGTCTTTTTTAAAATTTCTTTTAACCAGTTGTTGATACTCAATCCCATTCCATGAATTTGTTTGTCGGAAAATTTCACAGATACTCAGAGAAAATTGAACAGGGACCAGAGTGTACTGGATTGAGCAAGGCACGTCTGGAGGTGAGGAATAGCCATGCTTTCTGGAAGTACAGTTGTGCCAATGAATCATAACTTTTTCTTTTTAAAATAAGAATCAGTTTTATTTCTTCTTAAGAAGATCTAGGTGATTAGAAAGAATACCAAAAATTTCAGGGTACCACAACAGCATTTCAGAATCAAAAATTGTCAGGTAGCTTTTCCTTTTCACTTGCACATTTTGGCTTGTCTGGGCTTCTTTAACTTTTGGAGGGGAAGAGTTTCTACAGAGGGAAAGATCTGTTAATCAAAAAAAGCACATATATGATCGTTAAGTAAAAACTGAATACAGTGATTTAGGGACAAATTAGCTTTTAAGTGAAGTTAGTTCTGCTGTATTCAGTGACACTGCTGACAACTTGACATACCAGCAAAGCAACTTTTACAATAAGGAGTCCTCCTCTCCAAGATGGGAAGGGCAAATGGCAGAGTTGGCTCCTCCCGTGGTATTTCATCTTTTCTTGAGGCCTCTTATTTTGTTGGGTTTTACTTGTCATTCTTGATAACATAATAATAGGCAATCCAACATATGAAGCAGGGGTTTATTCCAATTTGTGTCTTTCCAGTTTAAGTTATTACACAAAATACATTTTTGGCCTTTAAGTTATTTATAAATTGTCTCTAAGGGTTGGTATGTTCTTTAGGCCAGGGTTTGCTCAAGGGAGCTATTAGAATGAAGACCTATGACCCTGTGAGGCAAAGATAAAAAGCGAATTCTGCAGAGACTTCCCCCTTCGGGCATCACTTCAACTCTCTTCTGAGAGTTTTGTGGAGATATGCTTGCTGTTAGGTACACTGTAGCTGTAGGTATCTGAATAAATAATATTCCTCTCAATTGGGAACTCTGGAATAGTTGACAAATGCTGCTCAGCACATACATTGAAACATAGAACAAGGGGAATTTATTGAATTAAATTCTCTCTTTTCCCCCTGGGAAATAAATTTGCTACACCTAGTGAATGAAACAAGAGCCTGCAACAAGTTTAGGTAGAAAGAGAGTTAGGGTAATAATTTGTTCTTAAGAACAGGCTAAAAAAATAAATACAGGTGAACAGAAGCCACATCAGGGAGACAGGGCTGAAATCAAATAGTTGTATTTCTACTAAAATTAAGACATTGTGAAATAAACCTGATAGCCATTTCCTTGAAGATGCCCTGCTTTTGGGGAACATGTTTGACTGGCAGTATTCAGTCTATCTGAGATGAAGGTTGGCAAATACTAGTCTGACTGGGGGAGCATAGCACCTTGCTGCTACACAACACTTCTCATTGTATTGTTATTCTTTTAACAGGGAGAGAACAAAACACACAAGGAGCAAGTAATTTACTTGGAGTCATATAGAAAATCAGAACTGAAGCAAGGCTACTCTTTTTCACTCCCTCTTCCCAATACTCATAGCTATCCAGTTCACAGCACCTTCAAAACACTGTCAAACCTAGGAAGGTAAACGAAATGTTCACATGGCTGTGAACTAACAGCCAACACCCACAAGGATTGAGACAATTGGATTGAAATCCAAACTTGCATAATTCTCTTAAAGCTAACAACCACCCACCCCTACCAGTTGTGTCCCTTTCTGTTCCCACCTGTTTCCATCATCTCTTTGGACAACTAGAGAGGACAAACATTTTCCTGGAGACTCCAGGCCAAAACACATTGGGCCAAAGACAGGATCCTCTACACAGAGAGTGTGAGCCGTTTCTGCAGCCTGGTGCCAGTTGCCTGCTTCTGATTTCAGGGCAACGAGTCTCTCCCACCTTTGTACCGCGCAGCAAGTGAGGAAGTTCCTGTCTCTGCAGAACTGGTTCATTTCTCCCTCAAGCTATTGCATTATCAAAACATCAGAGAAAAGAGTGTCCTGGCAAAGGGTTTGGTCCCAGCTCCAGAATTAGGTAGGGGACTACAGAAAAAGCATCAGTGCTCTGATAGAAGCCTCTACCTACAGGGAACATGTTAGTCCATTTACTTTGGTATTGAATCTTAAATTCTAATGACATGACAGATTAGTCATGGTGGAGCACTCTCTATGCAATTTTGCTAACAGAAGAGCATAAGACTCCTGTTGGTGAGGTATTTAACGTTTTTTTGTATGGCCAGGAACACTGAATTTAGGCTTTTTTCCCCTTCATGTGCAATACTGAATGGACATTCATGTGTAATAATGAATGGACATAAATGCTGCAAGCAACTTCATTAAAGGTAGTTTCTCCACAAGTAGTTTCTGTGGATACAGCAATCTCTGAAAGCTTGTGAACAGAGAGAATCTGGTATTCTTCCACTATAACTCATGACTTTCATTATCTTTCCTTGTCTTTTATACAGTCTAATTTAAAGACTGTAGTACTTAAGATCACTGTGTGCTGTCAGGAGAGTTTCTATTTATACTGTCTGTCAGTATCTAAATCTGAGTATTGTTTTTACTGTTGCACAATGCTTCAATTAATGTACCTGACACAGATGCATCTTTGTTAAAGATTATGTTGCAATCCCTTTTCAGCTCCACTTTAATAGCAGCAGGACAACTCCTCTGGAAGAGCTGAGTTCCTTATACATAGTTGGCTGTCTGCCTAAGGCCAGTCTTAAGATTTTTGTTTCAAAATGTTTTGCTTTGCTTTCTTTTCTGGTCAAGGTGGTTTTGAGTGATTGGATTCACATCCTTGCTTTCTTAAATCTTTCTGTCCTTTAGTTTTAGAGCAGTCTGAAGAATCTTCTTGCACACTCTCTCTTCTCTTCTGCCAGCCTTTTGTCAAAGCTAGATAAGAGAAATAGGCCAACTGATCATTTTGCACTTGGGAATTGAGGAAGACAACTCTAAACACCCAGCAAGTCCTTATGTTACACAGTACTGGGTCACATAAACAGTCTGACTGCTCTGATACCTCATCTTGCATGGTGAGTGGTACGATGCTCCTCCGGGACAAGCAAGAAAGCATGCATAGAGTAATGACAGGTAGTCAGATCACAAAGAAAACATCCTATTCATCTTCATTAGTCAGAGATTCCCTGTGCAGCCTTCCTGAAAGTTAAAAGCTGTTGTTCACTGGTCTATTTTAAAATATGTACTACATGAATTGTGTATATTCTTGTTATTCTTATAATTTTTTTGTCTTAGGAAGAGACATTAAGCACTTCTCCTCAATTATAGCTCCTCTGTATCATATCTTTAATCTCTTTCACCCTTACATTTGCATCATTTCATCATATAATTTCAAGCGAACATGCTGCTTTTTAAAATAGGTAATACTGAATAAATTTTTAAATTGCTAATGAACCATCTGTCACTTCTTTTTTTATGTACCTTGAAATACAATAGCAATTGCGTTGCTGCTTCAAATTCTGCTTTTCGTTTATTCAACATACCACATTTAAACAAACCCTCTTCTACCCTGCTGTTTGCTTTTTTTAAAGATATGCTGCCCCAGGGAAAATGACATTTGCGCATCAGAACGTCTCAATTATTTTGTTGGTAACTATTTTCTCTTGAGCAATGTATAGTTTTAATAAGAAGAGTATGCCTTCAAATTTCAGAATTTTGTTCAAGTAACCTCTAATGAGAGGGCACACATCACAGTTCTTTAGAGAGTTGTTCAGCTTTTATCTAAGAGAAGTCAAAACTTACTGTACAACTAGGGTTTTTCAGAGGAACGAGGAAAGACCACATTGTTTAACAAGCCTGTGAAACATTGAACAAAGACACAGCACACCCACCAAAATACCTGCCTGTCCCAAAAGTGCTGGCAGGTGGGACCACATAGCACCAGAGCTCCATCTGAAAGTCAGTGATGGGGAGAGAGAAACCTCAGTGCCGATGAGTAGCAGTCAACTTAATTAAAAGCCTTCTATCAGAACTTCTTCCTCTGATGCAAAATTAGAATTTAACTAAGCATAAATTTTCAAGGGAAAGACACTCTAATTTAGAGGTGAAATTAGAAGTGAAAAAATAATCTTGGCATTTTTTCAGCCCCAAATCAAAAGTTTCAATTGTTTTGGGTTTGTTGCTTTTCCTTTTTAGTTTTTTACCTTGGAGATTTTAAAGACATAATTTCTGCCAAAATTTTAAAACTTTGCAACTAAAAAATTTCGTATGGAAAAGCCTCCTTTTCTCCAACGATTGTTCTACTTGTATGTGCTCTTCCCCCCTTCACCATTCCCTCTGCCTCAGAATTTTTAGTTTCTTAATTCTTGTCAAAACCCCAAGAATTTCTTCTGGAATCACAAGCCCTAGGCTAAGCTCTTTTGAACACAAGGTCCTTAACTGGACTGTCTGCGGGTGGGAACAGAGCCCTCCTGAAATCTGACCCCTCTCTGATTTCCTATCCACTACAAATGTGACCTATGGAGCCTACATCGCTGTCATCTTACATGTTGTGAAGCCTTCTCCACCTGTGTGAGATCTACGTGACACACATTCCATCTCAGCAGCATGAAATCACAGAGAAACAGGCTTTTTACCACAGCAGGTTTTTTTCTTCAAATGCTACAAATATTGAAAATATCTCAAGTATCTCAGATTTTCAATGCTGGTATCATTTTTCTTCTGAGATAAAGTTCTTTCACGTGCAACATGCTGAACTAAACCCCCTTAACATTGAGTCCAACTGAAGATAGTGTGAATGGCCCACAGGTATAGAAGCTTCCCAATTCATGTTTCTGTTAGCTGGAAAAGATTAAAAAAAAAAAAACAAAAAACACAAACAAATGAAAAAACCAAACCCACCAGCACTCTAATTGCAATCCAAAAGCTAAAACAAGGATTACATTTAATCATCCATTTTACACAATGGGCAACCTTTTTGAGAATGCATTAAATAATCCTCTTTTTCAGGAGTCTGCAATAGCTCTGGATATTTCACAGACTGATCTTTTAAAACCAACTTACTTAATGCCTCATATGCACCACAAGAAGACGGGAAAACAACAGTGAGCAGGAGGACAGTGATTCTTATCTTCTAGTTACAGGGCATAGGTGGTTTCCATTTAGGATAATCGTCCTTCCCTAGTGAATGAATACTCTGTGCAGCCTTAACAGTGACTTGAAGATTGACATGAACTGCCAAAACCAAATGAGAACAAGAAAGGCTCAAACCTGCCCAATGACAATACCCTTAATGAATTAATCAGCTCACTTTTGTTCCATAACAGCCTTTTGCTGACCACTAATTGAGGTTTCTATTTTCCTTTTAGGTCCATCTATGGATCAAGTAGCAAGGGAATAGGCTTCCTCCATGATGTACTGAGCTGTTCCTAGGCAGCACCAAGTCCTATGCATTTTCCCCTCCAGAGAGTCTGGAAAGTTTCAGACTGGCAAAACTCCACTTGGATTTTTTTCCCAGCAAAATCTCAGGAGAAGTTTTGGTATGGTCAAGAGGCAGAAGCTTCCCAGTGCCTTATGCCACCGGTGCCTTTCTCCTTCCGGGGAGTCTGGCTCTCCTTGGCTGTCTGTTGAGACTCCAGCAGCATTTGAGATCGTTGCAGCTCCAGGCAGCCTGGCACCTTCACAAAGGAAATGACCAGTTGGTCATCCCAGTGCTGACACTGGTGCACATACCCCTGGCAAACCTGCGTGTCACACTGAGAAGCTCAGTTCTCTATTTGCCTTTCTCCATGTCAGATGCTCCCAAATCGGTCTTCATCCACACAGATAAATCGGTCACCCTACCTGTGGAAGGTCTTGTCCATGCTGAGGGTTGGGGATAGACATGTTTAATTTATCACCTATGACTTCTTCTGGCCGTAGAAGCACTGAAATTCTCATCTAGTCCACAGAGATAATTTAAAACTTTTTAAAATGGAAATGAGCCAGTATTCTTTTGTTAAATATGGGCCACGCTTGGTGTGAAACACAGATTCAAATTGCTTATGATTTTTGTTTATGAACACTCCAAATTTCCTTTTTAGGCTTAATACATTTTTCCAGCCCTAATGCACACAGGGATGTGAGAATAAGCTTCTCTCTTTCTTTCATGGAGCTTCTTATGCAAAAGCATACTGAATTATATGACTAAAGGAACTAAGGAACATCCTTTCCTCCTCAGCTAATATAATTGATTTCCACATCATTGCACTGTTTTCTCAAATCTGTTACACTGAGAGATTGGAAAAGAGGCATGTGCTTGCCCCTTTCATGACAAAATCACCTGTGTCAGCATCATCTCTCTTCACAAATAAATTAAAACCATTAGACAGGTAAACTGATGAAATTAACTACTACTTTTTGGAGCCAAGTTATGTAGGTACATCTGCAACAGCAAAATGATCTGTGAATTATTACGGATTTAATCCCTTTTTTGTGCATGTTGCTGCACTTATTTTTATTTCTATAATTTGTTTTTTCAGGTAGCTGATAAAATAGATTTTTCCCTAGATAGTGTACAGGTTGCATTGGAAACATGTAGCTATAAAATACTAGGAGGCTTTACAACAACTTCTAAACATGACAATGAAGGGAACAGAGTGATTCCTGTTGGTATTGACTGAGAAGAATAACTGTTACTTGCGTACCATTATTTTCATTAAAGGTGGTTTTCTTTTCTCTTGGCTGATTCAGACCCAAGACATTTATCCAGAAATTATTCAGAACTATCTCTGTGAACTGAAGAAGGAAAGCAAAGGGGTTATTTTTCATTAGAATTAGTGTTGGTTTTCTTTTTTTTTTGTGATGTTATTTTCCTAGTAGCTTCATCACGAGAACTTAATCTTCCTCAAAGGCACTGAGGAAAAAAGTCACACCTTTAAGTATGGATTATATGAACAAAGGTAATGGTTACAAAGAGTTATAGTCAAGAAGATCTGTCAGCCTTAAACTCAGGCCAAAAAAACTTGCTGTTTTCTTTCATGAAGGAGAAAGTTTGATAGCAAGAAGAGAAATTGAATGGTACCAGTTTTACTTGACTCATATTTATAGATGGCTGAGCTAATGGTAGTACAAATTTCATCACTGATTTCACTAGGAAAAGGATACTCTCCCAAGAAAATAGCTGCAAGAAAATCAAACTCACCTCTCAGACAGTGAGATATTTGAATGAATAATGGTGGCAGAACTGAGCAGAAAATAAGCCTTATTTATCAAGTCCAGAAAAGAAAGGGGGAGTGGTGTTTTGGTTTTTTGCTTTGTGTTTTTTTTTTTGTTTGTTCGTTTGTTTTTTAAGGGAGAGGTAATAATTCTGTGTATGAAGACATAGCTATTTCTAGTTCAGGAAAGAGAACAGTTCTGGATATTTTTGACATCAAATTGTGATGACTTCCTGTCTCCCTTGTAGACCTTAATTACACACACTGAACTGGTGAAAGAAGAGAAGAATGCTTCTTCAATTAACCACCTGAAGAAAAAGATGAGAAATGTATGCAAGGTATATACATTTTTCTGGAGCATATTGTGGATTTCATCTCTATGTATTTTGTGTTAGATCTGTTGCCTTGGATATTAACTAAGCTTAAATATAGGCATGAATATTTAAGAAATGCTGTTGATTGTGCCATTTCCAATCAAATAAATGTATTTAAGTCAAAAGGATACATCGTGTGGGTTACAGTGCACGAGGCTTGTTTATATAGTACCTGTTTTACACAGTGGAAATACTTCAGAGGAAGAGAAAGACTAATGAATAAGGACCTTTATCCATTTTAATGAGTTACAGTAAAAAAGTAAACTAAAGTTTCTGTAACTTTAGTCTTTGTTTATGCCTTATTCAGTGGGTCTGCTGGTCCTTGTCAAAAAGGCATCCCTGCCCATTTCCAATGCAAAGAGGCAGGCAATAAGTGACATTTCCAGAGAGAGAGGAGTTAAAAGGAATGACACGTACTCTTCCAGCGAGATTCAGGTTCAGGAGGAGATCAGGAGAACTCCTCTGTGACCTTGAGGAACACAAGTCTGCTCCTTCTTCCTTTCTCAGTAGCGTGGGCAGGTGCTGAGAGAGCACAGTGGAGAACTGTTTTACAAACGGCTGCCAAGCACCTCAGATGTCAGCTCTTCAACATCGCCCATGACTGCAGCTTGGTTTTTGCTCAAGCTGCCCCAATCGAGGCCTAAAAGTTTTCAAATATAATTTTTAAGGGCCAAATGCTTTTGGGACAAAAATAATTAAAACAGAAGAGGCAAAAGTAGAAATAAAATAAAGCCACAAAAGTTCAGCGGTATCTAACCAAAACCTGTTTCAGTTGCTGCAATAACAAAACTGTCTTGCTCTTTTGCAAATGTATGCATCTTCAATAAAAATCATAAGCCCAATGCTTATAGGAGATGATAAAACATCACCGAAAAATTCACAGCTGCACTGAGAGAACAGCAGGTTCCCAAAATAAGTACACTGCCTATTTTTGTAGTCGTTACATGTTCCTAAGCACTTTCAAAAAATCACTCAACTTGCTCAGCCAGCAGACTTTACCAGATGCTCAAGTGATTGTAAGGGAGAGAGAAGAGGAAGCTGCCTTTTCTCTCAAGGTGAAGATCACTGACATCTCTGAACATTTTGGCTTCAACATGATAATACTGAAGTCTTTATCAACCCATAGCACATTTTATCATAAGTGAAATAAGAGACTGAGCTTGACTTGCCCAATGGTCTCTTTAGCAATTTGTTTCATAACTGTTTGGGGGTTGTTAAGTTCTAGAAATATTTTTGCTGTCATACAAGTCCCTAGTCTGAATTTCAGAAAGGTCCAGATCAAGATTTCTCTTTAACCCAGGCCACCATACCAATTATAGCAGTGTTGTCTACATGGGGCTGCACTTTCAACAAGGCATTCTCATTGCCACCAAAAATTTTGGCAAAATTGGTTTGTCGCTCTCCTCGTGTCAAACCATAAACCTTGCTGGAATAGTGTGGTGTGTTAATTTATAAGTTCTGGAACATGGTTTCTGAAGTACTTTAAAAAGTTATTAAGTACGAGTGTACATAATTGTATAGCTAATTTTGCCACTGTGAGCTCCCTTTTCATGCAGTCCATATTGCAATAAAATTTGTTAAAACTACGTGTGATACATTTCTTATTCTTATTGAAACACATATTTTCACCTCTCTTTATAAAGCTGAAGGCAAAAAACAATGCTGAGTTTCAGAACAAACTGCACATTTGGAAATGGCCATTCATCCAGACAGCTTTGTAGAAACATTAGATGGATTGTAGCTTAACTATGTCTTATGTGTGTCTTACACCACACCTGATTGTAGCCAACTATGGTTTGATCATGCATCAGCTTCCAAGACCTTCGAACTCTTCAGTGACTTCCATGGAGGAAAGAATCAAGACACTGCAAGAGCACAGGCCATATTCAGAGTTGCAATGTGGCTCTGTCTATGCCCCTCTTTCTAGCTCAGTCCAGCTTACTACATCTGTTCGCACGTGATGTACTTCTCTCTTCAGGGATGTTGCATAACCCATCAGCAGATCCTACACTACCCCCACTATTTGGACTTCTGGCCCCAAGTTGTTTGGGGCCCATAAATTTGTCTGTCTCAAAGAAACAGCTTTTCCCCTACTCTAGGAAAGGATGGTAGGTGCTACACTGACTGTGGAGGCCTGACTTCCAGAAAGGTCAGAAAGGTCAGATTTTCAGTGGATGAGATCTATCTTGCTATTAAAATGAGATAATGCGTGGAGTTTGGACTGCTGTGCTCTCTAAATCATAGGATTTAGTTTCCCATTCTCTGTTGCTGCAGTACTTGAACTGGCCTAAAAACAGCTCTGTCTGGTTACTCATTCACACTCCAGCTGCAATCAGGTCTTTACCTTCCTCTTTTGCAATATCTAGGGAGGAATCTCTCTGCTTTAGGGTTTCATGTGCATCTGTCAGTCAGCTGTGTGATGCCAGGGGAGACACAAGGGAGACAGCAGACCACCTTTAGGTAGAATTAAACTACTGGGAACACATCTTGCCATACAAGGTGGTGAACAGATTAGACCTACACACACATACAAAATCTCATGTGTTGCACACTCTCACGTACTTCTCTCAGCCTTAATCTACCTGTTTGCCTTATGCCATAACTCTTTGACTTTAGGGACTGAAAACAGTAGATAGTACTCCCTTAGTTTCAGAAGCAAAAAAAG
The DNA here is from genome assembly GCF_000690835.1 of Fulmarus glacialis. NCBI lineage: Eukaryota > Metazoa > Chordata > Aves > Procellariiformes > Procellariidae > Fulmarus > Fulmarus glacialis. The sequence goes on from NW_009218541.1 coordinate 18,369, forward strand.
AAACAGCGCTTCGCTCAGAAAGGTGCTTCTCTTCATCTCTATCAGTTCTGGGTAGTATTTGGCCACTTGAACTCATATGAAGAACCCCTCACATACACGGGGTCAAGTAGGGAGAGTGTAGATGTTTTTTCAATGTGCTGGGATTAGCTAGACTGCCTACAAGGAAACCTGGGATGGATTGGGCTGCTGTCCCTGTCTGACACAGGCACACTCTGCCACCAGTTGAACAGAAGAAATTCAGAGGAAGAAGGCTCCAGCTGATCTATTTGCAGCTCTGTCCTTCAATAGTGAATTAGCAACGTTTGCAAAAGAAACCACCCCCAGCTTTGCTGTAAATCCGTCTCTCAGGAAAGCACTTCTGACAAATCCTTCCATTTACCTGAGAGCCCTAAAAGAAGCCAAGAGCTGTCACAAGTTATGGTGAAACACGTCTCATCATGACCCAGATCAGGTCGTTTCCAGATTATCCTGTGCCTGTACTGCAGAGGAGTCAAACAGTAGGCACTCAGTCAGCATGTTTACCTTGACTCCATAGGAGACTTGCCATGACAAGACAAGCTATTATCCACCATTATTAGAGAAAGGACATTACCTTCCATCCTTGGGTGAGTTTCTTTTGATAACTCCTCCTCGCTCAGTATTCTTAGTAATAGCATTTCATTTACAACAAACATAATTACACACAGCTAGGGCCAGATCCTCCACAGGTATAAAAAGGATTAGTGCCACTGAACTTGGTGGAGTTTCTCCAAACTGCACCGGCTGAAATGGCAACAAATAAGCATTTGCGGAGTCGGTGATGGGTTTTCCTGCGGCATGCAAAACAATGTTTTTGCTTGCTTTGTTTTCTCTTTTGCTCCTCCACTGAAAGTCATGGGAAGTGTCTTCTTACCTTTAATGAAATCAGCAATGGGCTTTCATCATAGATGGTAAAGGTTTTTAGAAATGCAATTCTTGTATTTTGTATAAGGCCTAACGAAGTCTATGAAAGCTATCTAAAAGCTATAAGTTGCTGGTGTTAATGAAGATAGTGAAACCTCATTGATCATTTGGTCCTCTGTAAACATCATAAGCATATTTTAGAAGAATGAATACAGCATCTCAGAAACTGTCTAAAGTTTCCTTAAGCACCTGTCAGTAAGGATAGTGAGGGATGTAACTGTCTGGGCGAACCCCAAATTCCTGTAATATGGAGGAGCCTCCATGCCCCAAATATTCCAGACACACACAAACAAAATGTGTGGACTTTGTACTTGGTGACATTGTGGTTTTAATGTAGGCAGACAGCAGTGTGTGCCTTCCTGACAGCCCTTTTTGCATCTATCTGTCAGCAATAGGGCAAGTGCATCTTTAGATTAGGCTCTTGTCTCCATCTCTGGTAACATGACAATGGGAAAAGGCAATAACCCTTTGCATTTTGTATCAAGTCTGAGCTATTAGTTTTGTTCTGAGAATGTCCACAATAAATAGCATATAAGAAGAACATTTGAAAGATTACTCTAAATTTAAAACAAAAATATTGAAATTGTTATTTTTATTATTCAAACTATGGAGGGTTACAGAAACAAAGTTTGCTTGAACTACTGCCTTTGAAAGAGAAGTTTTCTTCTAGTGGGAACACTAACTGAAATACCTGGCAGTAGCATTGTTGGGATAGCAAAAAATACTGAACTACAAAAGCCTCATGTCTTTTGTTAATAACAGTAACGAGAATGTATCTAACCAACCAATTTAAAAAATGTCCCCAAATTTCTAAAACTAGAAGTTACTTTCTTTTTGAGGCATACTTTTTTTCTCCTCCTTGTTTCTATAGTTTCAGTGTACATTCTACATCAATATATTTTACCAATTTAAAAAGGCCCCATTTTTATAGATACTTTTTAATCCCCTAAAAATGTAAACCTTTAAGGTAAATACCTGACAATTTTTGTTTGCACAGCCAGCTTTTTGGAGCAGGGGCTGTTTTTCTGTGTATTTTATACTGTTCTAGCATCATGGAGCCTGGTGTGTGATGGGGCTGCAGCAATATTATAATAGATGCCAGCATAATTTATAGGGAAAGTTGTTGCTATCTGAGCCTCATTTTTACTGGATTTGCAAAGGTTTGCTTTTGACAAACAGGTATTCTGACCCCTATCAGACTTGTGCTTGTTTCCATTTACTTTTACAGCCTGCTTGTTTGGAAATGCTAGAGGCCCGTCAGCATCTTCAGACATAAAGGATCTGTGGCTTCCTCTGAGATGCCTGAGGCAGGAGGTAGGAAGACCCAGATTTTGCACAGTAGTGGGAGGATGCATGCTCTGGAATGGATGGCTTCTGGAAGTGTAAAAGCCATCCAGACACAAGGCTTTGGAGGCAAGGATGTCTTGCAAAGACTTTCAATATTCAGAGCAAAAGGGACATTTTAGGGGACCTCTGTCATGCACAGGGCAGAACAACTCATCCCGTGGCAGGCACTGCTCAGGGACAGTCTTTCTGTTTCCCTAGCTCAGGCGCCCATCTAGCATAACCTAAATCCAGCCCACGTGGGAAGTTCAGAGCCAAATGCAAGTCCATCTGCTTCAGGTTTGCTTTTAAATTTTTGAGAGCAACGGGGAGGCTTGCTTGCAAAGAGTTCATGTGCTCTAGTCAGCACAGTTTCCTGGCTTTCTGAGCTGGAGGTATTGTGAAATGTTATTTGGCCTGCTTTGTGGGTGTTTATTTATAGATACCTGCCCTTGTGATTTATTTTCCATCAAGTTATAATTACTAGTAACAGTGTTAGCTGTCATCTCAACTACCTGGCAATCACCTCTGTGCTTTTATGAGGTGAGGACTCTGATTTTAGAATGAAATTGGGTGGCTCAGATGGTTTTCCACTTTGGTGTTAATCTTCACTTAGGCTGTTCAAAATGAGTAGGTTTCTTTGTCTGAAAAGAAGACTGTACTTCATGTTCTCAGATGTAATTTATAGTCCATCATTATTGAGAATTCCTGATGGTCCCATGGACTTCAGAAGAACAGCAGTATGACAGCTGGCAGCATGGGTTAAGAGAAACGCTAGGCAGATCTCCTTTCCCTTCTCCAGTATATACAGGCTGTGTGCTTCAAAGACTTGAAAGTATTAATTCAAACTAGATTTGAGTGCATTTCTTTTGTCTCTGAGAAGACTTCAGTCTTAATTAAATGTATGCCTGTGCTCTTCACGAGCTACGGTGAAGGACAATCAGGCTTACAGCATATGAAGAAGAAGACAGGTGGAGTTTGTGGCACCTACAAACAATGAGAGAAAGCAATGAGGAAGGAGGACTTTGGGAGTTGAGAACAGTGAAGCACCAGAAAGTAAAGGAACAGGTATTCTTTCTTCCCACAGGGCTATTAGCAAGAAACAGGCGTATGATTCTTTCATTAGGAAAGGGCTTCAAGATCACCATTGCACTGACTTTAACAGATAAGGACATGGCATTTTGTGTCAGGAGCCTTTCCTAAGTTATTTTAAATATTTATATTTTAAGATGTTCTGCAATTCCTAACTGATACCTTGGAATCTGTTGACCTCTCCCATGCAGCAAAGGTCAAAGTTGCTATACTCATCATTCACATCATGTGTTTTCTGCCAAGAAAGGACCCTCATGTGTGATTCAGGTAACCACACTCTTATGTATCACAGCTTTCACACTACTTACAAGAAGTCTCTTGTTGTGATTTGCGAGTTCTTTGCTGACCTGTAAGCCAGCTCTTCCTTTTGGTTTGTACACCATGTTCCTCCTCTGGACAGCATATACTGCTGTTGTGAAAGACATTCAGCTTTTAATTCCTAGTTTCTCCTAGATAACATACAACCATGTGTCTTGAATTGTAGTTTCATCACAGTTTCATGCATACTAGAGCAGGCTGGGAAAAAATTAGTTCACATATGTTGCTGAAGTGGAAAGCTAAATTTTTTATTTATTTATTTATTTTCTCCCTTCTTCATCATATTTTCCTCATTAAATGCACTAGTAAAAAAGAATTCTTACATAAAAAATATTACTATTTTCTTTTTTAAAAAGACATTCCCTTCCTTCTTCCTCCCCTAAAAAAGAACAGATTTAACCAAAAGGATCACATCTATCAGATGAATGTTTTGATGGAAGAAAGAAATTACAGAAGGACAAAACCAGTATTCCTCCCTGCTTTCTTGCAGAAGGAAGAAATACCTCAGTATATCCCCCTTCATGAACATCCAGTTAGAGTATCTTCCAGAAATTCAGTGAAAAAAAAAATCTCTTTTGCTTGTTTTTTGAGAAAAGAAATAAAAGAATATTTTGCAGTCTCTTTAGTGGACAACAAAGGGACAAACATCATTGGCTGTTCTGCCCATCAAACTAGGAAAGAATTTATCTGCTCCCTGCGCAGATGGAAAAACCTTCCAGTCTTCCCTTTCTTACTGTGTGGTACAGGAACTGAGCTTCTCCAAATGCCAGCCCACAAAGAAACGCCTTCTTCACAAAGAAGAAAAAGACAATGTCATCACTGAGGGAAGTGACAAGGCACAATTCTACTTAATGTTAAAAAAACCATCTTGTCCCTTTTTGTGGTGGAACAACTCATACACAGGTATCTAAATGAAAAAAGTGGTGTGGGAGGAAAAAAGGAAATTACTCTTGGCCTTTATTGTAAAACTTCTAGTGAGGAAGATCACCATCATGCCATCTTGGGGGATCTAATTTTTGACAATGTTTGATCCCTTGTGCATGCAGGAAATACACGGTCAACTTTCCTGAGGCTGAGAACTTGGACAGAGGACTCGAACACAGAACTCCACTCACTTACAGGTACAAAGCTTCTTAAATCTCCTGTCCTTCTCTGGAGACAAGAAAAGGCAAAATCCCAGTCCCAGAAAGAGCAAGACACATTTTCAGTTGCTGTTTAGAAGAGGCAGGAGTTCACAGTCAAATTCATGATTTGCCTTAAATTTCAAGTCTTGACGAAAACGTATCGACATAGATCATCTTAAGAGAGAACAAAGTGGTGAATACACACATGGAAGAAACAGAGGAAACATTTGCCCTGGAAGAATATTCATAACAACTAAAGAAGATAATTCAATGTTTTCCTTCTTTTCTCTCTAAACAACCACTTCCACTTTGCAAGGACAGAGGAAGAAAATAACAAAACTGAAACTAAAACTAAGATTGCCTATAAAGTCAAGACCTCTGGGAAGCTTACTACAAAACATACATGCTTGTCACATTTCAAGTTACATGTTTGTTGTTGCTTGGTAACAGGCATCAAAGTTCCCTTTCATGTTTTATTTTCCTCTGTATCCACTGTTTATAGGGTATTTACTACTGTGGCACCAGAATCCCATCACTGAACAGCTGTCATGGGCTCTGTCCCCTAAATAAACACTCTTTTACAATCCTGACTTCTCCTAAATAGATCAATATTTGATTTGTACTCAGAAGGATTAGGACATGGAAATGCTTTTTGAAAAGCCTCCTTATCTTCCTAGGGTGCAGATACACCTGAGAACACTGTAAGAAAAAGCAAAATCATGGACAGAATAAGGGGGGAAATAAAGAAAAAAGAAAACAAAGAGAGAGAAAAAAATCCCTTATATCATAACCTGTCAAATATTCTTTGCAAATCACTTCACAATGGAAAACTTGGGTTAAAAAGTAAAAAGAAAAGGCATTTTGTATTTGCATTGTAGAAACTGAGTGGCTCTTTGCGCAAGACTGCTTGTCTGAAAGACCTTCTCTGCCTCCTGCCAGACTCAAGAAAACGTCAAGCTTGCAGCAACAGTACTTTCATGTGTCCTGGTACTGCTTAAGTTTCTTCTGGGTCACTGTGAACAGAACCTTGAAAAATCTTTGACTCTTAGAGTCTGGACATCCAGTCTGGCTGAAAAAAATCCTCCCCTTAAAAACTGAGATTACCAGCTGTAAAAACATATTTTAAAAAGTTGCTGAACAGATGGTGAATACAAAAGGCTTTGCTGCTTATTTATTTTATCTTTTCAAATAAATGCCATCATTTGTCAGCGAGCTTTGTGTTTTTCCCAACTCACAGTCTTGTTGCATTCCTGGTGTCAAGACCGTGAATGACAGTATCTAAGACTCCTCCTCACACTGTCTAAATGGCAATATAAAACAAAGGATTATGGAGAATCAGGCCCTGCACAGAGCAGGTGGCATCAAGGCCATTGCTCAAATGCACAGCTCTTTCAGCAAGCACAAGCCAAAATCAGCGAATGCTAATCAAACATCTGGCTCACAAGTATGTCCTTCAGCACCGTATTTCCTGCATATATTATCGCACAAAGTATTTTTAGTCTTTCCCCACTGGAATGTCATGGCTAGCAGATGACTGATTGTGCAGCTCAGCTCAGTGTAAAATTTGAAAGTGATATTTCATCAGCTTTACAGCAACACATACATGACTGTATTGGCTGGTCCCATTTCAACATTCAGGCAGGCAATATATTTTTCTCAACAGCCAAGGCTGGATCTGGAAGGGCAGGAAGAAAGCCTGTGCTTGAGGGCAGCAGCACGGGGTCACCTTTCCCTGACTGCTTTCCAGCCGGGCAGCCCGCCGCATGTGCTGGTGCCTGGCGTTGTCCCTGCCCAGGTGCAGGACTTTGCGCTTCCCCTTGAAATTCTTGGGGCTCCTGCCTGGGCAGGGTACGACCCCAGGGCGATGCAGAGAGCAGCACCACGTTGCGACTCTATGCAGGAGGAGGGATTTGGTCAATTTTGAGAAACATACTACAAAAATGGTATTGTTTCATGGCACCAGTTATTTGACTGAAAATCATTCACTGAAAGCTAGATTGTTCTTCCTTAGTCTTACTGTGTATTACTTGCTAGGCATTTTCATTGCCAACAGCATCGTCAAATTTATGGAACTAAGCTTTACTTTTACTTTGGCCTCTGCTGGGATGTTTAGCTAAGTACTGAATAGTGGCTGTAACATAGATTTCCCCCTTTCAGCTGCTCAGAAGATAGGTTGAGACCCTGAAGAGGAAACACCCAGGCATGCCAGAAGTGCCAGGTCCTTCTGGTGTCATAATAACGAAAAATAGTTAAGCTATATTGGGCGCTGGATGCATTTTGGGGGACTGCAGACATAGCAACTACCTTCTTGTTAGACATGTATCAAGATCTGTAATACAACGAGTGAGGTAACGTTATCGCTGTTCTGGAGCAGGTGGTGGAGTGCACTCTCAAGTTTGTACAGGACACAAAACCAGGGGGAAGCAGTCATACGTGCAAGGGCAGGACTGCCAGCAGGTTGGACCTTGGGCAGTCTGGGCAGGAGGAACAGGCAGCCCTGCCCTGGGCTGGCAGAGCCCGGCAGCGATGCTGGCAGGGCTGGGGACCAAGTCTGGGGGGGAAGGTGCTGGGTTCGGATGGGCAGCGAGCTGAGCAGGGGCCAGGTCTGTGCCCAGGCAGCAGCAAGGTCCCAGGGTGGCGTAAGCAGGGCACAGCACGGGGTGCCAGGGGACGGCAGGTTGATCCCCTCTGCTCAGCACCCATCAGGCCTCACCCGAGGCACTGCCTCCCATTTGAGGCCCTATACAGGAGGCACATTGGCAAACTGGAGGGGCTCAGGGGAGGCCAGTGGGATGGTGGGGCTAGAGCACTGCCCTGCGAGTAGGTGCTGGCTGCTTTGGGGGGGGTAACTTTCTTTCTTTGGGTTGCTTTTCCTTACTTTTCTTTTTGTTTTGGCTTGCTTGCTTTTTTTAAAAGGCCATGCACGTCAAGAGAGCAAACAATGGTGCAGTTCGACCTCCACTGCTTTTGTGAGCTGTCCAGGTTTTGCTCTGTCAGGTCAGACGAAGCCCCCCAGCATGTCATTTCCAGTTGCAGCATTGGCTTTGAAAACCAAACCAAATAAGAAACGAACAGCAGATCTCTCCCCCAAGGATGCACATACACTTAGAAAGACTCTGGGGAGATGAGAAGACAGTGCAGACTGTTGGCATTTCAGTTTCCTATAAGCTGACATGCATTTGGAAACACTTGCCCCATCTCTGAGCCACAACGATCTCCCTTTGTGCACCGCAAATGGTGGAGCTTCACACAGAACTCCTTGAATGCCTAGTAATACCCCCAGATCACACTAGGGTGGGTGTGTTTCCAACACTTCCACTTAAACCAGGGCAGCCCTGAGGAAGTGTTTGGTGCAAGGCATTCACACCTTTTGCCAGAGGCTTGTGCCTCTGGTCCTTTGTGGACCTGAGCCTCACCTGATCTCCTGTCCCCGTACCTCTGCCCCATGGTGTGAAAGTACCCCCAGTGGGGTGCCCCTGCATCCCATCCCTTGTGTCCAGCAGCCCAGGAACATGGCACTGCCATTGCTAGTAGCAGACCACAGGCTTTGTACTCAGTTTCCAAGGCCTCCGAGCACAGGGTGCTCAGGCTTGCTGTGGAAGGACATGCCCTGGCCAGCTGAGTGTGGGGCTTTTGCTGGGTTTAGCTGCCACAGCACTTTCTCTGCTGACCAGCCGGCCGTGGCGCATTTGTCACCCTTATGAAAGTGTGGCAGAGCACGGCCCCAGGGCGATGCAGAGAGCAGCACCAAGTCGTGACTCCGCGCAGGAGGAGGGATTTGGGCGTCGCCGTAGCGAGGCTGCGCCGGGCAGTGCAGGAGAGCAGAGCCCCGGACGTGGTGGCAGAGTGTGCGGTGAGGAGGAGGCCAGTCCTGGGGTGTTAAGTGGTGGGGCACGGGCTGGCCCTGGAGACCCTCTGGCTGGAAACCTGCCCTGGGACCAGCTGCAGAGACGCAGACCTGGCGCTGGGCAGCGCTTGCCTGTGGGGGGAACCACAAAATAGTACGTGGCATGCGCAGAAGGACCTGTGTCAGCATTAACATCCCACCCCTCCTGGCAAAAAAGCCAAAAAGGGTGAGGATAGCAACGCCACCTGCGCTGTTAGTAACACTGAGAGTTCTTCTGTAGTTTTCATGCAGTTCTTTTATTTGGACAATGGGATCTGGGGGGCTGGGAGCCCTTGAGGGCTGGCGCGTGCCCCAGCTGATGGCCCGGTCCTGGCTTGGCCATTCCCCGGGGCACCCTCCACGG
>NW_009218542.1:0-8813 GCF_000690835.1 Fulmarus glacialis
TGTCTCCGTACGTGGCGGGGAAGGGCTGGAGGAGACGCCGGTGAGGGGGCCAGGAGAGGCTGACTTTAAAAGTAGCCTTGGCAGGAAATGTTGTCTCCAGCATGCTGTTAAATACTGAGCTTGCTACAGATACATTTAATTTAAAAACCAACAACCCTGTAGTATTAAAAAAAAAAAAAAAAAAAACCCAAAGAAAAGGTAGAACATCAAAGAACTTGCAACTGCCTTTGCAGTTGCCGTCTATAGTTTCTGGAGCACATACCAGTCCACCTTTGTATTTCAATTGCTGCACACATCTATATTCCGTGATTTTTCCCCCTCAGGCAGAAAGTTAAGCCCTGATCCCACAAGTGCCTGTGCATTTGCTTAAGTTTGCATGCATAAGTCGTCCTATTGAAGATCATACAAAGTTTGCATGTGCAAATTTAAGAATATGCATAAATGTTTTTCTTATGATAGTTAACTTGCTCTTATTGCATAAGGGAAGGGCACATGGAGATTTCTCACTTGACAAACCCTACTAGGTATGCAGGTAAGTGACACAAAGAATGATACTTCTGCCCTGCTACTCCCAGGAAATATCACTTCCATTTTCTTATTTGGTGCAGGTAGTATTTAAACGTGGGCAGTGGGATCTCTGTATCCATCCGGTAGCTGCAAAAACAGTGTTCCATGAGCACTGTGAAGATCAGGACAAAAGACATGTATGTTCTTAAAAATACAGCCTTTTGAACAATTTATGGAATATGAAGTCTTACAAAAGCTTAAAAATTCAAGTTCCTAACCTTGTTTGTTGGGCAATATATACCCAATGAGAATGTCATCCAGACAGCACAAGAAGTTTAGATAAATCTATTCCTCATTTTCTAAACACGTTTTTCAAACACAGTTCTTGAATCCTTCTGACAGCGGACGGTTTTCTAGAGAACAGATGGTTCCTTTTTCCCTTTCTTTAGTCTATTTAGATCCATATATCATGCACATCATGACATAAATTACCCCCTAAGTCAGTTAAAGTCATTATATATGTATAAATCACTGATTAATCAAGTGAGAGGGAGGGCTCAGTGAACTCAAAACCTGTTTTAAAACCTTTAATTATAATTTTAAAATGGCTCATATAGCTACATCACAATCCAACAGCTGAGCAGTTTAAATCAAGCCTAGTCTTGGTTATAAGCAGTCCAAGTGAACTATTTCATGTCTTCTGTTTTTGAAGATCCATTTGACGCTACTGCACATTAGCTCATTGGTCCACAGGAAATATATAAAACATGTGCTCATGTTCAGCTGATGCCAGTGTTTGGAGCACAGAGCCATTAACGTATGAACTTGTCTCCTGACTAGCTACTGCCAATAGCTAGCCACTGATTCAGCAATAGTACCAGAACCTACTATTTGAAGTAAAAACCTGGAAGGGGGTCCTGGTCTGAGGAAGTGAGAAAATTGGGCAGGGGAGCAGAGAAAGAGGGGATGGGATCTATACTGGGAACTAGTATGAGCCCTGAGGAGCTCAGGAAAGCAGAAAAACTGTTACTTATAGGGGCAAAAATGTAGGGCCCAAGCTTTGCTTGGAGCTCCATACGACATAAGACCAGCCCTGCCTCAGCATTTCAAGTATCAGGCCAGCTCACAACTTGTGAGAAACATAAGATAGTCATCTGTTCTCCACATCCATTAGGAAACTGACCTCCTTTTTACTTCTCTCTACAAGAAAAAACACAGGTCAAGCACCGCAAAGGAAAACTTGCTGACATAAGCTCTAGTCACACAAACACTTATGGACATGTTTAACTCAGGCATGTATGTACAGGACTAGGGCATAAAGGCATTTTTGTCCATTCCCTGTTTGATGAGGTATCCAGCGCAATTCACGGCAGCCACTATGATCCAGTACACCTTCATGAAAATGATCAGTTTTAGCTGTAATCAAGTATTTTCATTGTGGTCATATAAACAAGACGCTGAGAAACACAAGGACTTCTATGTATGAAGTGGCCTACATCCATGTTCTAACGTATCGGCAATGAGACTAACTGTCCAAAAGAAACAGGTTAGCATATCTGTTTTCTCACTAATTTTTAGACAGTTTTGCTCACAAATGTTTGCTGCTAGTAGTTGAACATGTGGTCAGAGGCATGATGACCTGTTTCAGCCAATATCACTATCATATATCTTATCCATGGGCTTCCAGGGGACGAGTGAAAAGTTAAAGCAAGCCACAGAGCAGCCTCTTCATCTTACTCCTCATGTAAAGACAAGTCTCTTGGACTCAGCTCTCTGCTCACACAGTGAGCAGAGAAAATCGCTGAGGTCTAATGCAAGAAATTTAAAATAAAAACAGAAAGCAACAGCACATACTCTCTGGACTAAATGAACAATGCTGAATGCATCTTCCATCAAAGAAAAAATTCCTACCAAGGGTACTGTTCAACAGTTATTGTCCAGTAGGGTCTGGGGTGTTTACAGGAAAAATAAGGTACAACCCCTGCAGCAGCACTGCACTGCTCTCGTTTGACACGTGCCCACCTGCCCATACATCACTGCCCCCAGATGTCTGCAGTCCTTCCAGAGAGGTTCTCCAGCCGTTCGACACGCTGTTGAGAGCTATACTTATTTGTGTCTTTTCCACCCAAAAAGAGGACCAAAGCAGGCAATGGACCGAGAATAATTTCCACATAGCATTTTGCAGCATTCAGAGGCTGCAATTTGAGTGTGTTAAAAATGTGCATGAATTCACATTTCTCGCTTCACTAATGAAGGTTTTACTTAAAACACACTCCCGGATGCTATCATCTAATGATTTGTCTGTACTCTGTTACTACTACACATCACACACCGCACACTAACAATCTGAGGTCAAAAACATTGTAAAAATAAATTTATTCATATATTGATCAGTTTTGTATTTCCTCCAAAAATGTGGTGACTTGACATTATACTATACACAATACCCTTAGAGAGCCCTTAAAGTAAGACATGCATTCAAGACCACTTGTATATAATAAATGTTAAATTAAGGCCAATATTCAGGTTTATAACTCAGTGATAATAGAAAAAAAAACAACTTAAAAGGCCCCAAAGTACACTTGAACAGCCGATTATATTTATTAGTACTTCTACAGCAATAAACACCTTGAGAACCTCTGAAATGACATGGCAGTGAGTAAAAATCCATTCTTCTTTTTGTTTGCTTGTTTAACAAGACGCTAGAAGATTGCAGCACTGCAAACACACAGTGAATAATTAAGGAAATCATAAGCATCTCTCACTTTCTGATTTTTTTAATAAAGAAAACATGATATTAAATATAATTCCTTCACCCAAAAGCATAAAATAAAGCTTTCAGGATATTTACTGTAAACTATAGAGCTAAAATGAGAAACTGCAAAATCTGTATACTTCTATCAAAGCAAGAAAATTTCTGTCTTTAGCTACTGTTTATTGAACCTAATTTTGTGTGTGATGTGGTTTTACAGAGTCTCTGTCAAGATTTTGACAGGTTACCCCTATGCAAAGAAGAACCAGATGATCCTGTTTTATTTTGCTTATGCTCAGCTTCCTCGGCAGAACTTAAGTATGTTTTAATAGTAAAGATAATTGGGTGGCAAGATGTAACAATCTAACTTACCAAGAGAAAAAAAAATACATTCTCTCCAGGACTTTAAGTCGTGTTCTGACAATTTAGATTGGTACCTTGTGGCCCCAATTGGCAGAAAAATAGAGGCTGTGAAGATCTGTGGACATTTAGGAGGTAAGCTTCCTGTGAAGAAAAGCATATCTTTTTCAAAAAAATACTATCTAATGGATAAACTGTCACCTTTCTTAGTAAAACAGGACTGAGTAGACCCATGCTCAAGCACAGAAGAGAGAAGATTATTATCTCCAAACTACTGCATTCTTTTCTACCACATTACAGGAGCTCCAGAAGTGTATCTTTGGGGTAAGACAATGAGCAATGATGTGCCAAAAACTTCATGCCCAGGGAGCTAGTGCTATGCCTGTTCCAAGGCACTAGATATACTCTGATATTCTTGTAAAAGGCAGTTGTTTCGAATACACTTAGTGAAGCATCTTTTATCCCAAAGATAGGCTGGCCATGCTGACTGGCAAATTACAAGTGACTCAGGTAATCAGTCAGTCTGCTGTTGTTTGAGTCCCATGCTGTTCAAACACAACAGAAACCATGTTTGTCTGTAATTATCACCTCTTCTTTTCCTCTCCCCCACTTTCCGAATGCAAGTTTTGGGGGGCATCATTGCCAAGAGACCCTCAGTTCTGTTTCCCAGAGGGTCGTTAGACCTCTACATGCCATGGAAATAAACCCAGGGACACAGTAAACCGAAGCAATGACTTAGGCAAGCCAAGCATAGGCTGAGAGGGTTCCCCCAGCCAGAACTCCAAGCCAGTTCAGGGAGGCAACCCGTCAAGACCTAGTTAAAGTGACACAAATGCCAATTAAGATGAACATTTTATCAGGAAGTATCTCCCACCCATAAAAGAAAGATAGTGTTTATGTAGACAAGCCATCAGTAGGAAGCTCTGAGAGAAAAGAATTACTGACTACTGTTATAAAGTTTATTAAATCCATTGCTGTGAACCTTAATTTTAAGAAAGTCAGGTACAATTTTTTTTTTACAGGTATTAGATCTTTGTTCTCTTTGTCTTTTGATGTCCGTATATTACAGCCACATTCATGACTGAGATCTTCAATGCTAACCTTAAATACAGTTTCTAAATTAAATCTGTTGTTCTCATATAGCGATTTCTAATATTGTGAGATCTATACTAAAATAATATCAGCTGTAGTATGCAGCAAGATTTCTAGTTTTGGATAATCTGAAAATATAGAGATTTTCTAATACAGTTTGTAGGACGGATTGCCCTTTCTGGAAAAGCAGTCCTCCTTAGCTGTAGCTTGAATGCAGAAAATGTAGTCATTGTCTGGAGAACAACACCTGCCATGAGCTATGATGAGATGGGATGGTGATGAGATGCTGTAAGTAGTCGGACGAAAAAAGTCTTTTCTTCAGTGACTACACTTACCTATGTTGATTTCATAAGCAAAAGGATTTCAGCAGCTCCCTGCAACTGATGAAGAAAATAACCAGCTCGTCATATATCTTGTAGACTCAGATACTTGATAAGAGAAAATACAGGCATACAGAAAATACATGTCACATGTAGCCTGCTGTCACTTCCTTTAAAGTTTCCTTTCTGCAGTCAGAGGACGGGAAGGATTCCCTCAAGCTTCTACACCACTCACTGAATCTGAGTGATGCTGAGCCTGCAGAGGGATTGCTCCAGTGCAAAGTCAGACCAGACCACTAAACCGCCTGATTTCCTGTTTATCACATCCCCTTGAATATGGGGAACATTTCTTGCTGGGGAGCCCAGGAACTCGCTCTGATAAAGCGTATTTTCTGGAATTATCAAGTCAAGCTGAACAACAGGAAGATCTGGAAAGTTTGCCCCTTTTCTGGGAGTTTGTTTGTAAGTGTGGTTACACCTGACTGACATGTTTGTGTGCGCATCATTTGATAGCCTTTGATTCTTTCGTTAAAACATACAAAAAATGTAAATGAGAACTGCATGGGACAGGAAGTCCCTTAATAAAGCAAAGAAATTAAAGAACTCAGCTTGCCTTCATGTCCTGGTTTCGGCTGGGATAGAGTTAGTTTTCTTCCTAGTAGTTGGTACAGTGCTGTGTTTTGGATTTAGGATGGGAATAATGTTGATAACACATTGATGGTTTAGTTGTTGCTAAGTAGTGCTTACAGTAGTCAAGGACTTTTCAGCTTCCCATGCTCGGCCAGGTGCACAAGAAGTTGGGAGGGGGCACAACCACGACAGCTGACCCAAGTGGCCAACAGGGTATTCCATACCATATGACGTCACGCTCAGCATATAAAGCTGGGGGAAGAAGAAGGAGGGGGGGGATGTTCAGTGTGATGGCGTTTGTCTTCCCAAGTCACTGTTACACGTGATGGAGCCCTGCTTTCCTGGAGATGGCTGAACACCTGCCTGCCGATGGGAAGTAGTGAATTAATTCCTTGTTTTGCTTCGCTTGCTTGTGCAGCTTTTGCTTTTCCTATTAAACTGTCTTTACCTCAACCCACAAGTTTTCTCACTTTTACTCTTCTGATCCTCTACCCCATCCCACCGGGGCGGGTGAGCGGGCGGCTGTGTGGTGCCTGGTTGCCGGCTGGAGTTAAACCACGACACTTGAGAAAAAAATTTCACCTAACGTTATTTAAGTTACTGGATGAGGTAAATAAGAGATTCCCAGAATTTTTAAAGTCCTGGTACTGCTGCATTTCATATTGTCATAGTGTAAGTCTGACATGGCCTTTAAGAGCATAACAATACTTACTGTTCCTCATCATTCTGTATAGCTACCAGTCTAACTTAGTGCTACCCCACTTTTGAGTTCAAATTACTTGGTCATGCTAACATTCAGCTGAGTGTAAAGAAGCTTGATTTCCAGTATAGGGAAGGAGAGAGGAAAATACAAGGAAAGGGCAAGAGAAAGGGCAGGAGGAGAAACAAGCTGATCTGTTTATTGTTAGGATGACAAGAACTGCAAAGTAAGTATACAATACAGAGGTGAAAGCTAGGAAAACAAAAGAAACAATGAGAGCACATCAAAGAAGACAGAAACAAGAGGAAGAAAAGTGGAGGAAAAAAGCATATAAACTGAAAAACAGAAAGAGGATTAAAGTATAGTAAAAATGCTCTAAGCTGGGGATGCTTCTGTAGGAGCCGGACCTGCCAAACAGGGACAGAAAGACAGGATCAGACTGGGTCATGAAGATGTAAACAGCTTTGATGGAATTGAAGTGCAGATGCTGCTTGCACAGGTCTTATCCTCCAATGGAACATTTTGCCTTGAAGGCAACTGGAGTGTGGTTTAAGCGCCATGGGTGTTCCTCCCCATTATCTGCTTCCACAGCCCTCCTGTGCTCCTCACAGTCCCAAGCTGCCCTCCTCGCTTGGCTTCTTACTTTGCTACACGGTATAACACAATTTTTAAACGTGTGCTTTTAGTGTTTCACGCAGGGAGCTAATGATGTGTAACTCCTCGTAACCACATGGGTTAAAAAGCAAGGCATGTAGTAGTTGCTCAGATAAACCCTTTTTGGCATTTGCAAGGCTTTTTGTTTTTTCGCAGCTGTATGTACAAAATGAAGCAATTGCTGATGAAGCAAAATATGTTTCTATATTTTGAAAACAAAAATGGATTTTGTCACAGTCTTGGAGAACAATGTGTCCTATATTAGATGTTGGCAGATGACCCTGAGTATCTCCATGTTAAAGTGTACACCTCTATGCATAGCACATTATATATATTATACACAAATTGACTACAGCATGGACATTCATATATTTTCTAGGACACAAAAGTAGGAAAGTGCCTCCGCTAACACAACATGTAAAAGGTATTACTATTCTAATATATGCATGGTTTCAAACCCACCACATTACAGAATAGCACAGATTGCCAGGGATTGATATAGCAGTGCTCCAAGGTTGTAAGAGCTTTGTACACAGCATCTGTGAAGAGAAGATTAGTGAGATTAAGCCATTCCTTCCCTACTAATACTTCTACAGAAAAGCGTATTCTTTACTACCTGATAGTCTTCCATATTCATAATACCAAGTTCACTGATAATGTTTCCATTGCTGCCAGCACTGAATGATCACAGTGAATTCTTAATTTGCTTGTGCGTGCATTTTATATCATATTCATGCTGTTTTGATAGGGTCTGGATTCCTAGCATCTTACTTCATTGCCAGAACAGCATACCTGAAATACCATTTTGAATGCTTGCTTGTTTATACCCTAAAGTCTGTTAACCCAACTGACGCTTATAGCCAAGTTCTACATCATTCCTTGCATATTTATAGACATGTGTTTGCACAGACTATAATGTTACTAAGTTTACCAATTAAAATTTAAGCCTAATTATGTTGTACTTCTGTTTGCTTCTGTCTGTACCATCAAAAATTAATTAATAGATCATTAAAAACTAAGTAAAAGTCTTCTATTTACACTGCTGTCTTTATAGAGGTGTAAAGAAAACCAAGAAGGCCATATTGACTGCATACCAATCATTACCAATGCTTCAGGTTTTTTCTAAAAGGTGTAAGGAGTGGCAGAGAACTGATGGAAACAATTGTGACCTCTTCAGAATAATAATTGGGTCTTCTAAAATGATTGTTTCATCTACTACCTTGAAGCTTTGAAAGAAAGTATGACACTACTCAGCTTGGTGTCAGCATGAAGTTTCAGGACCAGGATCCCATTTCAGGACAAATTTAAGAAGCTTTTTTTTTCCTTCCTGTGTAATCTTTCCGGACTTAGAGCAACTAAGTTTGGAATACTGTTGAGCAGAACTTGTACTGGGTGCAGGTGCTGGCAGCAGGGGCTGCAGGGGTGGGCTCTGTGAGAAGAGGATGAGTCTGCCCCACACACAGACAGTTCCAGCCAGCTCCAGCAGACCCACCGCAGGGCACAGCTGAGCCCCTCAGCCAAGATGGTGGTGACTCCGTAATAACATATTCAAGAAAGGGAATAAATGCTGCACAGCAGCTGTGATGGAGGACTGAGAAAAATCTGAGAAACAGTCCTGCAGACACCAAGGTCAGTGGAGAAGGAGGGGGAGGAGGTGCTCCAGGTGCTGGAGCAGAGATCCTCCTGCAGCCCTTGGAGAAGACCATGGTGGAGCAGGTTGTCCCCCTCCATGGAGGACCAAGTGGAGCAGATGTCAACACTGTAGCCCATGGACGACCCCACGCTGCAGCAGGTGGAG
>NW_009218542.1:8949-9921 GCF_000690835.1 Fulmarus glacialis
GTGCGGGCAGCAGGGGCTGCAGGGGTGGGCTCTGTGAGAAGAGGATGAGTCTGCCCCACACACAGACAGTTCCAGCCAGCTCCAGCAGACCCACCGCAGGGCACAGCTGAGCCCCTCAGCCAAGATGGTGGTGACTCCGTAATAACATATTCAAGAAAGGGAATAAATGCTGCACAGCAGCTGTGATGGAGGACTGAGAAAAATCTGAGAAACAGTCCTGCAGACACCAAGGTCAGTGGAGAAGGAGGGGGAGGAGGTGCTCCAGGTGCTGGAGCAGAGATCCTCCTGCAGCCCTTGGAGAAGACCATGGTGGAGCAGGTTGTCCCCCCCCATGGAGGACCAAGTGGAGCAGATGTCAACACTGTAGCCCATGGACGACCCCACGCTGCAGCAGGTGGAGATTCCCTGAAGGAAGCTGCAGCCCATGGAGAGCCCACTCTGAAGGATCTGTGGCCCGTGGAGAGGAGCCCATGCAGGAGTAGTTTTTCTGGCAGGACCTGTAACCCTGGGGGGGACCCATGCTGGAGCGGTCAGTTCCTGAAGGACTGCACCCTGTGGAGAGGACCCATGCTGGAGCAGTTCGTGAACTGCAGCCCACAGGAAGGACCCACATTGGAGCAGTCTGTGAGGGACTGTATCCCATGGGAGGGACCCCACACTGGAGCAGGGGAAAAGCGTGAGAAGGAAGCAGCAGCAGAGACAATCTGTGATGAACTGACCACAACCCCCATTCCTCATCCCCCTGTGCTGCTCAGGGGGACGAGGTACAGAAATTGGGAGTGAAGTTGAGCCTGGGAAGAAGGGAGGGGTGGGGCAAAGGTGTTTTAATATTTGTTTTTATGTCTCATTATCCTACTCTGATTTGACTGGCAATAAATTAAATTGATTTCCCCAAGTCGAGTCTTTTTTGCCTGTGACAGTAATTGCTGAGTGATCTTCCTGTCCTTATCTCGACCCACGAGCCTTTCGTCT
>NW_009218542.1:10193-23023 GCF_000690835.1 Fulmarus glacialis
GTGAGAAGGAAGGAGCAGCAGGGAGGAACTGTTGTGGACTGACCCCAGCCCCCACTCCTCATCCCCCTGCACTACTGAGGGCTGGGGGGAGAAGGAGGTAGAAGAGTTGGGAGTGAAGGAGAGGAGTTGAGCCTGGGAAGGAGGCAGGGAGGTCTTTTAGGTTTTGTCTTTGTTTCTCACCATCCTACTCTATTTTTAATTGGCAATGAATTAAATCAATTTTCCCCAAGTCAAGTCTGTTTTGCCAATGACTGTAACAGATCTCCCTGTCCTTATCTTGACCTACAAGCTTTTCATCTTATTTTCTGCCCCGGTCCAGTTGAGGAGGGGGAGTGACAGAGCAGCTGGGTGGGCACCTGGCACTCAGTCAAGGTTGACCCACCACAGAAATTATGATAATTCAGCTTATGTCAAAGTGAAACCTTAGGATCATGGTATCAAAGGATAAGCTTGGAAGGGGTCTCAGAAAGTTTCTAGGTCAAACTCTTGCTCAAAGCACAATCAGCTATGAGGCCTCAGGACGTTATTCAGCTCAATTTTTAAAACCTCAAAGGATGGAGACTATCCAGCTTTATACTCCCACACAAGTAAATGACAGCCATCAACACAGAATATTGTTTGCATCTGTACAAACATGCACAAGACAGCCACCAAATCAGGCACCATGTTAGTTTGCATGAGTGTTTGAACATACCAGAGTTCTCCAACCGCAGAGCATTCACTTCATGAGCTTCTTCAACACAGGTATGCCTGATGCCATTTAGACAAGCCTCATACAAGATTAATAATTTGGCCATAATCACAAAGAAAACTCATTAACACTGTGAGCTTTCGTTTTACCTTCTATGAGAGCGTGAGCTTTACGTTCATGGAGGAAATCTGAGCAACTGAACAGTTGCTGGGTTTTGGGATTATTCAAACACCCATCTGCGCAGCATTTGTGGGATTATCCTGTATATTTCTTCATAGGCAGAGATATAACTGGTGAAAGAATACTGAGAAGTTATTCAGTTATAATTAAATTATTAACCTTGTCAAGAGTTTGATTGCTGCTTAGTCAGGATCTCCAGCTTTTTGTGAACAACACTTAGAAAAGTTCCTCCACGCAAGTTTTTTCCAGGATGCCTCTCCATGGTATCAGCTTGCTCAGAACAGCCTGCTTTAATGAAGAATCATTTTGATTTTCCTCTTCATCAAGGGCTGGATGCACTGGCAGGACCACTGCTATCTAAAGGAGAGCTAGCCAGAAGACATGATCCTTGAAGCAAGCCTAACACCATAATCCATCCTGTGAAGGTTGGTTTTAAACAAGCCAATAGCCACTCATCAGGTCCAAGCATAATGAGTTCAGGGTTTAAACTTATGGCCAGAGAAGCCGACGGTTCTTTATTTGTGGAATTGGTTCATAACATCTACAACCGTTTCTAATGCCTGCAGCTGCTCTTGCATGAACTCCTGTTATACCTCCTGATATTTCGTCATTCAGCCTTCTGAAGGGCAGCATGTGCTCAATACCTTACTAAAGTTAGGACAGTAGTTACTGACTTTGCAAAGCGTATGTTATGACACAGTGTCCATAGCAGAACACTGGATTAGGATCAGTGGTCATTTCTGTTCCTACATTTCTCCCTCCTAGTAAGGCAGATTCAGTGAAAGTGTGTTTTGCTAACTATGCCACCTCAAGGTGGGACTTACTGTTCCAGGTCACTCCCTCTCACATTTATCTGAACTGGGCACATAAAAATTACTTGCAAACAAATATGATTTCTAAACAAGGATGTTCTTTCTTAGCAGTCTCCTGGGGCTATTCATTCATCAGCGGCCTAGAAAGAGAATCACGAGATTTTGTTTTTCATATGCCATTTGGAAAAGAGAGACCCCTTTTTCCGCTGTGTTGTTAATCAGCTGACAGAAAAGATCCTAGGAGCAGCAAGGTGCCTATTGCTCTTCCTCCCTCTCCAGCAACTTGTGTGAATGGTTAGAAGAATAATTAATTGATTGATTTACAGGGCAAAGTCCCTGAGCCTGTAAGAACAGTTGTCTTCTTCACAGGACAAGTTTCCCACCAGACCATTTTTTTCTGACATCCGGCATCAGTTACCACTGCCTCCAGAACCACCATTTGCAGCACACCAATTTGCCTTCAAGTTTCTTTTTCCTTAAATATCCATTATTTCCCATTACAATACTAAATCAAAGGAAATCAATTTCTGATCCTCTATGATAGGAAACTCTAACATCTACTTTTAACAACAACAATAATAAACATTGTTAAAAAAATCATTAAGAGAATATAAAACATAAAATTTAGTGTTTCAAAGCACTGTGAAAACATAAAAATAACTGATTGATCCTCACAAAGAGGAACAAGTGAGATGGACAAAGGTCACTATGCTTTTTCTATAGACGAGAAAACTGAGGTATAGAGAGTAATTTCACCAGGGAGTCACACTGAGTCAGTGGAAGAGTAGGAATTGCACCTTGTCGTGGTTTAACCTGGCAGGCAGCCAAATACCACGCAGCCGCTCATTCACTCCCGGCCCCCCCCAGTGGGACGGGGAGAGAATCGGGAGGGTAAGAGTGAGAAAAACTCGTGAGTTGAGATAAAGACAGTTTAATAAAACAGAAAAGGGAGAATAATAATGATAATGATAAAATATACAAAATAAGTGATGCACAATGCAATTGCTCACCACCCGCGCTGACCGATACCCAAGTAGCGATCGGTACTTCCTGGATCACGCCTACCATTCATATACTGAGCATGACGTCACATGGTATGGAATACCCCATTAGCCAGCTGAGCTGGCTGTCCTGATGATGTTCCCTCCCATCTTGTGTACCTAGCTCAGTCAGTAGGCATGGGAGCTGTCCTTGGACTAGCAGGATACTTAGCAACAACTGAAAACATCAGTGTGTTATCCACATCCTCCTCATACTAAATCCAAAACACAGCACTAGCAAGAAATTTAACCCTATCCCAGCCGAAACCAGGACACACCTCAAATGCCAATCTCTTATGTGTAAACAAGTTGGTTATTGCCTTTTGACATGCCATTTCTCCTTATCTCCTCCATAAAAAATGCCTATGATTAAAATATTAGTGAACATGGTTAACTCATGACTTCTGAAGAGAGTGTAAGTGCCATGTTAACAGGCCCAGAACATTAGAAGGATAAATATATTTTAAAAATTTAAAATATACTTTAAAAAGGCAGATTTCAAATCTCAGATTATCAAAACCAGAAATAGTTAAAACTCAGTATGCTGAAATTCATTCTTAATGTTTGTTGTTCCATTATTTTTAGTTTTACTTTGGTTTTAATGTAGTAAAAAAATCCTATGTGTGTCCTATGACAATATTTAGATTTCTAGGCCCACAGGGATAACATCAGTGGGATTTTTCCCTGAGGAAAGCATGTTTATAGATCTGGAATTCAGCTTTGGATTTTGTTTCCTTCAACATGGAAGAAGTGGAAGGAAGATTGTGTGTGAACCAATCTGTGACTGTACAATAAAAATGAGAAATCAAACATTCTAATTTGTCATCGTACTAAAAGACAGAATAGTATGTTCCTCCTTTGTTGTGTATAATCTAGGGTCTTGGGATCAACTAATTTTTCTCCTCCAGAGAAGCCAAAAGGACTGAAGACAATCAGCAGAGCACAAGATGTATATATTTTATATACATTATATAACTTGTGCCCTAAGTGTCTGGAAATTATCTTCTATGACATTAATTAGACTACAGAGTGAGGGTAGGACACGTGAATTGAGTTAACCTAGCCAACAACAAAGCAGCATATTTAAGAGCTTTGCTGATGCTGCCGCGAGAAACCACTTGGGAGTAAGGACATGCCTGTTCTTCTCATGGATCTCAGCCTTCTGCAAATACAACTCGTACCCATCTATTTTGATGTGCCGTAGGACCCACATTCTCAATTATATCTTTTTGCTTAAGAACTGGGCATTTTTTTTCATTTGCTCCTGGCAATGACGTTGGTTTGATAGGACCACGAGAAGAGTGAAGTCCACAGCAAAGCTGTGCATGCTCGCTGATGTCAGAAAAACAGCCAGACGACTGTGGCTCCCGTCTAATCACTTCCAAATGGATCATGTAAAGACAGCCTTCAGGTAACTGCTTTGTACTAGAGTATCAGGAGTGTGACCTTCATACAATGAATCACATGGTCCTAACTTCTTATGCTGCTACTCCTCTTTGCAGAAGAACAGGTCATTTTTCACTTCATAGTGGTTAAGCTATACATCCACAATGAAAACCAAAGTCTCATTTGTGGGTATGATAACGCCGATGTGTTTTCCTATGCTTTTCTTTCTGGATAGACCAAAATATGGGTGTGTAAAATTAACAAAAACAGAAAGAATGCGAGTGCTACTGGGTTATCAGGTGCATTGTGCCTATCATACAAATATTCATGAAGATACATGGTAATAAAATTTCTTGTGAAAAGCTTTTAAACACCTTGAAAGAAATCCAAAGACAACACCAAAGTCAGAAGTGCAGAAGACGATGACTGAATGGTAAATGCCAGTAAACTATATTAGTAATTCTGGAAACAGGTTTCATAAAAATAGCTTTCTAATAGCATCTATAGCATATCTAATGAAGCCTTCTGACACTCCACATCTTGTTCCCAATTCTTGTATAGTACTCAACTATACCACTGTAGTAAGAATAGAGTATGCCACCACACTTTATGCCATTAGAAAGGAAAATAACAAGGAATTATGTATTTTCCTCCTTTTCCATGAAAGATGAAATATGTCTCCAAATAAATACACAAGCTGATATTCAATGCCTAGAATTACCAGACAACTGGGGGGGGAGCGGGGGGGTCACCTATTAAATTATGAGACCAAGTCTATTAAGTTTTCCATGCACACCTAGCTCAACGAATTTTATTCAGTGCTTGCTGACGATCCTTACAAGCAAAACGAGTCAGATGAGTGATAGCTCCAACTGCTGGTGCTATTTGTTTTGTGGTAGACAAATAGGCATTATTTTGAAGTTGATTAATATTGGTCATTGCAGCCAAATGTCAGGTTGAAGTCAAGATGATCTGTCACAGCTGAGTTAGTTGCCAAAAGCAACTGAGAAGGAGCCAATGTTTCCCCCCACCCTCCCAGCTGAAGGGACATTACCAAGATAAAAATCTGATTTAGAAAGAGATTTTTCCTTTGCTTGTCATGTTAACACCACAATGTGTCACTGAAAATATGATTTTTTCTGGATTAAGTTTCCCTGTAATTTGTTCTGGTTTTGTATGTGCTCCTGACTAAGCTCAATCACTAAAACAAGTCTGTTGCCTTCAGCTTTCAATACTGAAGAAAAAGAACTATTTGGGAAAAAGAACAATTTTTCAAAATTAAGTCAAATAATACACAATCACAGAAAGACAGAAGAGTTGAGGTTGGCAGGGTCCTCTGGATCATCTGGTCCAACCCCCTGCTCAAGCAGGGCCACCTAGAGACGGCTGCATAGCACCATGCCCAGACAGCTTTTGCATATCTCCAAGGATGGAGACTCCACCACCTCTCTGGGCAACCTGTGCCAGTGCTCGGTCACCCTCACAGTGAAAAAGTGTTTCCTGATGTTCAGAGGGAACCTCCTGTGTTTCAGTCTGTGTCCGTGGCCTCTGGCCCTGTCACTGGGCACCACTGAAAAGAGCCTGGCTCCATCCTCTTTGCACCCTCCCTTACATACATTGATAAGATACTGTCACAACCTAAAGGGTTACACAGCCTGTAGGTGTGTAGAAACCACAAACATGGGTTTGTAGGATTCCGTAATACACAAGGACACAGAGGTTTTTATCCTCTAAATTTCTCTGCTTTATTACAGATTACCACAAATTCCAAAAAAATCACCACTAGCAAGTATACCTATGATTATGAAGGAAAAAAATATATATATCGAGCTATTACAAATTTCTATCAGCAGTCAATAATATAGTATCAATGAATAGTACGGCAGCAGTTAATAATAGCAGCAAACCAATTGTATAGCAACAACCAATAACAGCAACAGCCAAGTAGGTATATAGTATTACAGGTTACTAGAAACTTACCATTAGTGACGCAACTTATCAACAATATAGCAGCATATATAATTATGATAGATGACCTACATGTATATATAATAATGATGTCAAGTGAATTGGACAGATTTCCATCCCAAAGGGGAGGACAAGAGAGTGACCCAACCATCTCAGAGGTGGGAGAACAAACCAAACCAACCCCAAAACTGGGCCCAAAGGAGAACGAATAAGACAAACAGGCAGAGTCCCACTTCAAAGATGATCTGCGTCACAGAGTCCGGAGTCAGCCAGGTGTCCCCAGTGAGAGTCTAAGACCTCATAGGAAGTTTGTGAGGAATTCAACCTCTTTAGCATAGGAAAAGTACATGCAGCACAGGAAGTTCTCAGAGAGAGAAGCTCCATTCTGGATAAAAGTTAAGTCCTCTTTATATCATAGAGCCGAAAGATGGCATAGGACATCAGCACTCCAAGTAGTCAATAGATGCTGTTAATTTTGATTTTTCACCTTAAACAGCCAATGTATGATGCTGTTTTCTATTCTTTCAGACCGACTTTATTTTCCCAGACTGTTTCCACTTTTTAAGATGATGCGTTGCTGTTACAGTCTCTTTGGGGTTTTGCGCTTATTGATGGTATCTCAAGATGTCTCCGGTTTCTAGGTACCCAGCTGTACTTCAAAGAGGCCGGCTGCACTTTTCAAGGATGTTTCTGTTTCCAAGGCCTAGTTCCCAGGCTCGCAGCTCCCAGGCTGGCAGGCATTTTCTTTTGTTCAGTAATTTTCCCTTTCTCACCAGGCTGCCCTTATGGCTGCTCACATCAGATCCCCCTGAGCCTTCTCTTCTCCAGGCTGAACAGTCCCAACTCTCTCAGCTTTTCCTCATAGGAGAAATGCTCCAGTCCCTTCATCGTCTTGGTGACCCTTCACTGGACTCTCTCCATAAATACAGGTGAGCAACTTTGAAATAGTTAGAATATGTCTAATTTTTCCCATTGAATTGTGTTTTACACATGAGTTTGTGTGGTACATGTGGATTTGTATGGTATACTTGAAATAAGGTAACATTTTTGAACAGAGATATAAAGTTTGGATTAATTAGAATCTGTAAGATTCTCCACTCCTAATCTCTGATTTTGGTCTGGTAAGATTTTGGTAGATAGATCACAGACAGGAAAGGATGTTTAATTTCAGGAAAAAAGAAGTACTATCAAAGCAATTCACAGAATCATTTTTTTGGGAGGTGCTGTTGACTCTCTTGAGGGACAAGATGCCTTGCAGAGGGATCTAGATAGACTAGAGCACTGGGCAATCATTAATGACATGAAATTTAACAAGTCAAAATGCTGGACTCTGCACCTGGGATGGAGTAACACTGGAGAAAAGTATAAATTGGGAGAGGAGTGGCTGGAGAGCAGCCCAGCAGAAAGGGATCTGGGGGTGCTGGCTGACAGCAGGCTCAACATGAGTCAGCAGTGTGCCCTGGCAGCCCAGAGGGCAAACCGCATCCTGGGGTGCATCAAACACAGCACAGCCAGTCCCAAAGATGCCATACTCTGGTTTGTCCTGATACCCAATCTCGATAGCCAGTGCAAAAGATTAAAGGAAGAACAATCTGGTTTTTTTTGCAGCTGTGTAAATCAAATGTACAGGTTTGCCCACTGTAACTAAAACCATGAAGAGGCTGCTGATTCGTTCCAATTTCTGTGAACTATTGCATTTTGCAGATTAGTAAGAAAGATGGGTATTGTATGTGCACTGTATAGGGAGAAGAGAAAATTGGCTGTGTAATGGTTTCCGCAAACCACTGTGGCAAATTTAGTAACCATTAATACTCCTGCAGAGACTCTTGAATACTTTTAAGAAATGAATAAAGAACAGTCGGGCCAAGCTTTATTCCTAGGTGTCCCAGGGCCATTTCATCGTCTTCCACTAATACTAACGATTCATCACGCTGCATTTGTTTCAGATGGCCACAGGTATCCCTGCCTCGTGGTTATGGATCGCAGGGGTAGTAGACAAGCTGCTCGCTTCCCTTTCAGTACCGCTGGAGCTGCGCAAATCGTCGCACCACTAGATGGCATTCAAAGCATGAGCCATAAGTTCCACCGCAGTCTTGTCAGGATTTCCTTGACCTCGTTAGTAATAAATTAAGAGAGGCCATTATGCGCCCAGAAGACCATGATGTTTTATTCCATGAATTCTTAAATAATAATACTGATGCCTCAAAGGAATCTTGAAACAGAGAAGCAGCAAAGTTGTCTGGCTAAAGGGCATTTCTCTATATATAGTACTGTGAAAAGCAGGAATTTTGAAGGAGCGGACAGTATAACCCCTGAAGTGAAATATTACAGAAAATATCCCAGAAATGTCCCGATGATATAAAATAAATCATAAGAATGGCAAGAAAAGTAGAAGTCTTCGGAGATCTACACGTGCAAAGCATGTGTACACATCTTATCCCTACACCTATGCCTCTTGACATGGCCAGGAACGGATAGCCTAGCCTCCAAACAAAAACCAACCTGGCCAGGCAATCTTCTTCACCTATCTGAAGCTACTTTATCAATTCATACTTAAAGGAAAGTTTATTTTAAAATACAGGTGCCACAATTTAAAAGTAGAAAGAATAAGGTCTTAATTAGAGTGCAATGCAGAAGAATGCCTGAAAGTTTCAGTTTTCTCTCTCTTGTCACATCTTCCTTCTGTTTCTTTTCTTCAGGCTCCCACAAATATAAATGCACACACCTACAATTAGTTTCAAAGTTTAAGAGAATATGCATGCAAGAGGTGGTCAGAGGTAGGTGTTCAGAAGCAGTTTTATGCTGCCTTTGTGCGTTTCTTAAAAAGACCTAGCAGCGTCCTGGCAAACACAGGGGACAGGTCTCCTCATTCCCATTTCTCAAGAGTATCCTCAAGTCAGCCTGTGCCAAGAGAACATGGAAAAGGGACAGGGTCTTTATGCCAACTCTTACAGTGCCTGGGGAAGATCAGTTAGCAGATCTGGTATGCAATCAGTTATAGAAACTCTGCAGCCCTTATGTTGTAATAGTGTTAATGTAATGGAACCACAGACCAATAATATATTGGAACCAACTGTAAGCAAAATAGAAACTAATCTGCTATAAAGGACCATTGTGGATCATCATTAGATAATGTTTTTTGTCAATTAACAAACAGGAGGATTTCTTTGAAAAAAATATTGATACAACAGAAGACTGAAAGTGTGAAGCATGTTTTTCTCTGTTTGTCAGGGAGCAAGTAATGAATTGCTTGTACTACAAACTCCTGAGGAGAGAGACTTTCTCTTTGGTTTGTGCAAATTGTCATGTTTGTGCTGCTCCAAAACAAAACAATAATCATCCTGGTAATAAAAATTGGCAGTCACAGAGAATGATCAAAGACATCTGGAGAGTCAGTAGATAAAAGATGGCAGTCTAACAATGACAATGTCATATGGAAAGGGATGTCATATCCTTAGAGCCACGCCCAATGGAGTAATCAGAGAACATGAATAAAATAATGCCATGATCCCAGAAGCCCAAACAAGACAGGGCACAAATAAGTGCACAAACACATGTTTCTGAAGGAGAATGAAGACATGGCAGTGGTAATCAAGGCCAGTTTTTAGTTTATTCAGAGCAGTCTTTACTGATCGTGGAGTAAAAGGCAGATTGTTAGAAGCTGAAGAGAAAAGGATGAAGTTCTAGGTTAGTAGGGACATAACACCCTTTGGAGTTCATAGAAAAATCAAACAGGGACCAGGGTAACTAAGGAACTGGTCAGTAAGGAAGCCAGAATCTCTCTTTTGATTTTTCAAAGGTTTAAAGTCCTCTGCCACATGAAGGACTTCAAAGGTAGCAAATGCTTGCAATGACAATGAGTTCTCTGTGTTTCCCGTATAAGTCTGACTTCACTGTGGTACATGTAACCTCTGCCACAAAAGTCAACATTCAACAATTTATATTTTATGACCTATTTGAAAGACTGCAAAAAGTTTGTTACATTACGACACATAGTGGCCAAAATATGTAAATCATTCTGGTATTTCATGTGCTGCTAATTCTTTAAGCAAAGCATTACAGGAAATTCATTATGCTAATAATTTTACAAATGCTAGAGGCATACTTTTGTTATGTGGATTCTCCTTTGAATTACCTTGACTATTCCTCAGCACGGAAACCTTCAGACACCTTTTGAAATGACGTGTTGAAGAAGTAAAGATGAAACATTCAGTACAGTAGAGTGTAACACAATGGTCTTTGTAATACACCATTTATATCATCTTTCCTCATTAGCTACAAGGGCATATGAAATTATATTGGACTGCTGCATTTACTTCAATAAAATGAACACAAGCAGTAGGTTGTGATGTATTTTCACTTCAAACGGATTAGCAGGTATAGAGCTCACATAGCAAACTACAGTGTCTGTAAATGAAAAGCCATTTGGCTATTTCATATAACAAGTACCATAGAATACACAGAACCTAATCCTACTTCTCTTTTTGATCTAAGTTGAAAATGCTTATTGTTTCCTTACAAGTAGATTTCAAGTGCAAGAGTGGATTAGCTACCTGGAATAGATCTGGTAGGATCTGCCTAACTTATTTCCACCCATTCATGAGGAATCTTATTACAGATAGAAAAACGAACTAAATAAAAGAAGTTTATAGCCACTTAATCCAAATTTTTTTATTATTATTATTATTATTATTAGGTCATCTGATAAAGGCACCCCAAGGCTGAGGGAACAGAAATAGCTTCATGTAAAATAATACTTTGAAATCCCACAGTCTTCACTACATCTTGCTCTGTTTACAACCAGGTGTGTCAGCTGTAATCCACAGAGCAGGTTCTGAGGCCCACTGTGAACTGCATCCAGGTTGCAGAGATGTTATCTTTCAAGCTGTATGGCATAAAGAATCCCAGAGTTGTTCTTCTGGCTGAGTTAATGAGTTAACCAATTCAGAGGAGGCTGCTGAATTTTATGTCTATCTATGAGGCTAATTTTTACTTCATAGCTCAGTAGCTGTGTTTTTTTTTCTTTGTTTCCCTGCCAGCTTAACCTCTCTTCTTTCAGCCTTATCTCTTTGCTCCAAGAGTTTCCCTTGCTCTACTACCATTTCTTCTTTGTCTGTTAAGTACTCCCTCTCCACATTCCCACATATCCTGGCTCTTCTATAAGATTTTCACCAGGGGTCAAACAAGCCTGAACATGCAAATCCTCTGATTAATTGGCGGGGGGGGAAGGCTGCACAAGCAGGTGCACAGATAACCCTTGAGCCATGGTAGCAGTTGCAGGCGGTTGTACCAGTGCTTCTGCAGCCTGGGTGCAGTGAAGGTCACGGAGTTTGTTCTCCTCAACCTCAACACGTTTCAAGCATGACCATGCTCTGATACTTCCACATGACTGAGCTTTGGCTATTTGTCAGTACCAGAAAAGATTAGAAGGAGCTGGACATCAAAGCTGAAATGCAGTGTTCCTCCATTTGCCCACAATGTGGGCAAAACAGAAGAACTGGGGCAAGAGACTGGTGAGCTCTTTGATGTG
This sequence comes from Fulmarus glacialis, assembly GCF_000690835.1. NCBI lineage: Eukaryota > Metazoa > Chordata > Aves > Procellariiformes > Procellariidae > Fulmarus > Fulmarus glacialis. The sequence continues at coordinate 21,801 of NW_009218542.1, forward strand.
CCTGCCATGGGAAGCAGGAGGGAGCTGCCAGGCAGGACAGCAGGCAGCCAGGCTTGCTGCTCTCCTGCTGCCAAGGAAATGGGCTGATGGGTGCTGGTCCAGCTGGAGCAGCCAGCTTTGACCTGGGGTAGGTATTGCCACATGCTGCTGCTTCCTCAGCAGCAGCAATACATAGATTGTTTGGCTTTCCTGGTCTGCTGCACAGGCCGAAAACGTAAGGCAATTTTGTTTCTCCCAGCAGTCTGTTGTCCTTGATGGCTGCCTTGAGTTAGCCCTGTCTCTATGTTGTTCAGGCTGCAAATTTTTAAATGTCAGAAGATGCCAGAATTAAGGTTAGCTTGTATAAGCAGTCTGAGACAGCCTTCAGTTACATCTGCTTTGTCTCTGGAGAGCCGGTGCCTGAGTCAGCATATAGAAAGGGCAACATTCAATAAATTGCTATTTTTTCTACTCACTGGCAAAAGTTTAGCTTACAGACCTTAGGGTGGTTTTCTGCAAATTGTAAAGCCCTTCCTTCAAGGAATTATTATGGGCTTTTCTGTGAGGCTGCTTGCAACTGTATCCAATCAATTCACAAATACTAATAAACTCATGAAGTACTTGCGAGATGAGTGGTATCCTGCCACAGAGGTCCATAGCGCTTCTGGAAGCTCTTAGTCCATTGTACAAACCTGCCATTGGAGCTAACTGAGTAACTGGTTCAATATTAGGATGCTTTGCTTTCCACAGAAGGTGACGAAGTATATGATCAGGGAATGAATGAGATGCTTTGCCTTTGAGTTTCACGTATATTTGTTGGCTGTAAAGGAATAGTGAAATTCAAGGCACATGCAGTCCAACCTGGTACAGAGATCCCCACACAAGCACTGTATGAACTAGCTCCAGTATGAACTAGCTCCAGGTCTAGCTGTATCAGTGCAGGGCTTAGCAGCCCAGGAGCGTCACCACACAAAGGTGGCTGCTGTTCTGGGATCCAAGCTAGTATTCTGCCAAGACGTGCATGACAACTCATCGGCATCAGTCAAAGCTCACACGCACCTGAGGTGGAACTGTACAGCACCAGGCAAGGTCGTGGACTTGGATTTGTGTACAGATTTGTCTGCTCTCTGTCCCTCAGGCTTAACATCCTTTTCTCTCTTTCTTCCACTATGTTCATCCCAGCTGCGTTCCTAAACCACAGCTCTTTGTCCTGCTCCTGTTCTCTTCTTTGACTTAGTATCCAT
>NW_009218542.1:23054-24438 GCF_000690835.1 Fulmarus glacialis
TCCCCATCCCCAGCCAAGAAATTCTGTAAAAAATTCCGAACACCAGGTGTCGTTTCTACCTCTGTTTCACACAGAGGGCTGCAGGCCAACATCCTTCTCTCTGCTTAAAATGAAGGTTTAACTGCAGGCCACAAACACATTTGTATGTTTTTTCCTGGTCATATATTACAGTATTACACATCCTACTTTCCAGCAAGAAAGGCTCATTGAGAGCAGGTGTCTGCCTAATTTAAAGGTGTCACCACACAGTGACCATAGGAAAATAACTTCCCTGTGGATCCTCATAAATAAACATGTGCTGTTAAAAAAACAGTCTCCCAGAGCTTTAAGATATTAGAATACAGCTTACTATTCTAAAAGAAAGTAAAATAAGGAGAGAAACAAAAACAGTAGAGTTACAGAACCAAAGAAAGCACAATTGGGAGGGACCTTGAGAGATCACCTCATCCTTTGTAATTCCTGCGACAAATGCCTGTCCAAGACCACTCCTGTCTCTTTTGGCAGTCCCTCTCCCGGTACTTCACTCCCCATTGGAACATCTTCCCCAATATCTAGCTAAAATCTCTTGCTCTGATTTAAGCTCATTACTTTTTATCCTCCCCACTTTGCATAGGTAGCAAAGTGTTTGAGTTTATGGCAGCCTTTTACTCAGCTGCAGGTTATTATTGTGTGCCCCATCAGTCGTCTTTAGGCCAAAGAACACAAGATCCTCTGATCTTTCCTTACTGGTCGTATTTGATCATTTTCAATGTCTTCTCCAGACTGCCTCCAATTACTTACATCTTTCTTAAGGGCAATACCCAAGCCTGGGACAGACTCCAGCTGAGCTTTACCAAAGCTGCGTCGAGCAGTCAGATTAATGCTCTATTATACCACAAATATCCTGTTGTTGCCATGGGCAACAGCGAGCAGGAGTAGCCAATGGCTGAACCCCCTCCCATTAGTAAGAACAGTATTTGCCACCTAGGCAGAATTAAAAGAGATAAGGAAGGTTATGGAAAGTGGCCACGGTGGATACGGAAAGGAAAACACCAGCTGAGTCCGGATAAAGGCGCAGCTGAGGTGAGCGAAGGCAGTACCACATGCAAGTGAAGAACTGGAAAACTGCAAAGTGACTGAGCAAAGAACCTGTGAACACTATATAGACTCATTAACTTAAAGGAGATGCTTCCAGTTGTGCCCAGATCTCTAGTGTGTGCCCAGATCTCTGGTGTGTGCCCTCTCCAGGTGCCCAGGGCTCCAGGCTGGTGGCCAACAACTTTGTGCTGCGCGCTCGTGTCTGTGTCTGTGCGGGGAGGGGCAGACTGCCTCAGCGGCGAGATGCTCCACTGGCCGTATTTATCACCCGTTACTATTCTCACATCTACACACCCTGGAAAGCTCT
>NW_009218542.1:24453-29959 GCF_000690835.1 Fulmarus glacialis
TTATCTTGTACCCAGTGTTCTCCAATTTCCTTTTTGAAGGACTGCTGCCTCATCACCGTTCCTCATTTTTTATTAGTGATAACACTTATAACACTTGCCCTTGTTCCTTCTGAATGCCATCCTAATTATTCTATTTACCAAAATCATTTTGATTTCTAAACCCAACCTCCCGTGTACTCACTGTCCTTCCCACCTTCATTTCACTGCACATTAAACAAGCTTATACTCCGTTTATGTAGCTCACTCATATTCTTTCTTTAGCATCAGAGCTTGGAACTGCTACGCTTCAAAACAGTATTTAGGATGAATTTCATTAGTTGTTTGTTTTGCTTCCTCTAGGAGCTAAGCAAAAGCAGCTTTTCAGCAGCAACATGTAAAGTTTTGCCCCTGCCCAATTTTTATTATAAATTAGATTTTTAAACAATTTTTAGTAATTCTAATCCAAATGACTAGATCTTGTTAGTCATATCAAATAGCATAGCTACTAAATATGTGCCTGTTTCTCAACCCTTTCAGAATTTGTTAGTCACCTGAAATACTGTTTTAAATATTTTTCATTAAGAAAAACAATAAAATCCATAAGTAAACTGCTTTTCAGGCCTCCTTCTAATAATAAATCTATATTTAAATAAGAATTTCATTAAATACATTAAAATCGAATGGTACAAACGTATATACTAGGGTTAAATCAAAGCTATTTACTTTGAAATCGGTTTCTTTCGCATTCCCATTTCCAATACAAAACAACATTGCCTCTTCTTAAACAGTTCTAGAAAACTCACTTTTCAGTGCTGCCTCTCTGAATAAAACATACTATCTATCTGCAGCCTCAATGCTGTGGACACAGCACATACACATCATTTCAAGTCCTCCTGTTGGGTCACTTGCTTCAGCATAAGCACAGGCATCAGCGTTTGCCATGGTGGGATGTAAGAAATGGATCTTGTAAGTAAGTTTTCCCTTTTCTCTATGGGTCTGAAGGTGTCCAGCCTCTGGCAACCACTGACTTTTTCCGCTATGAAAGCCACCAGCCCAATTGCTGTTAAAACATCCTTATGCTCCCCAAATTTCTTCCAAACTACTGATTTCCACAGCTTACTTGATGTGTACAGTTTCAAAGCTCCCTCTGATAAAATGTATATTCCTCTGTGTATTCCTCTGCTATAAAATGTAGTTTAAAGGTGAAATGACGGTCTGCTTTCTAAAGCTGATGATCCTGGGAGAGCTAAGAAACCCCACTCCGCAGCCTCTGTCTTTCCACTGCACTGGTGCCACGTTCAGTGCTTTCTAGACCACATCAGAGCAACGTTGGCCACAGTGAACAAACATTTCCCTAAAACATGTGCAACTGGTAGTTACCATAGTAACGCAGACCTGTCAAGTGAAATACCATGTTACCAAAGATCTGCAGCTCAAATTACTTCACCAAGACTCGCATTAATTAATATTCTAGATGTTTTAAGCAAACGCTTTAAGAAATAAAGAGCTAGCAGGGCACTCTCAAATAGGTTGACAAAGTAGTCTCTGGTTTTAAAGCCAAACCAAATTATTTGATAACCACACACAATGGGTTACAAATGCTTTCCTAATCATTAATTCCTGTTTGATACAGAGCATATTCAGCTACAGCCACTGTCTAGCTTATCAAACACACAGCAATTATACCATTTAATTTTTTGTGACATTCCTAGTGGACAACTTCTCAAGTCTTATTCTACATGGAGACTACTGTGAGCTGACAAGAAAAAGGTGTTCTCTAAAAGACGGTAAGTGGAATTTTCATAAGTACCCAAATTATATAACACATTTCAAGAGGACAGTAGCTCTAGAAATTGGACTCTAGTGAGAGTCAGCCTACTTCATACCTCTGTTTATACATCTATTTATAAAAGGACTTCAGGTCCCAAATAGTGCAAATGCTTTTTGAAATTTTGCTGTTAAAGAACTACTCCTCAGCTGTAAGGAATATGAACAGAAGGACAGCATTAAGTTTGTTTACCTCCATTTTTGGGGGCCTACCTGGTACATTGCTAATTAACTATGGCATTGGGTTACATCCTACACTGTAAAAGAAATTGTGGTATTTGAAGTGGGTGTCAAAAAAAAGCATCCTACAAGCTTAATACTCTTTTGGAACTTGGCAGTTCCCGTGTACAGCAATTTGTGGTGTTCAACACCTGTTACAGGAAATAGCTGACCTTATTACCCAAATTTACGTAGCCGCACTTCTAGAACATGAAAAACTGTCTAGCCTTCTCTAGACCACTCATCTCCATATCTTTTCAGAAAATGGTATATATAGACACAGGTAAAAAATTCTGATAGGCACAGTATATGAGTGGTTGTGTTGCACTGACTGGCTATAAAGACTAATGTGGCAAACAGCATCTGTCATCCTCTGCTGATTCACAGAGAGTTACAAGATCTCAGCACCTTTAAAGATTAGGACACAATAAAGGACACCTCCTTTAATAGCTCTGTCTTAGAGGAATAGTGATAAAGTTCTAAAGACAAGTAGCAAAACACTTCCTATTGGTCAGATCCATGCGATGCGAGTTTCGAGTCCACAGACAAAAGCAATTTGCATCATCTCTGTTCAACTTCTTCAGAAAAGTTTCTTTCTAAAAATACAACATTTGATTTTCTCAAACTGACATTACTTTTCTTTCTCCATTCTCTCGTAAAATGCTGTTGAGTTGCACTACCTTTCACTGGATTTTGAAAATTCAAACCGATTTTCATTATAGAAGTCTCTCCCTTTACCGTTTCCATTAATGGAATCACGACATTCAGAAAGATGTACATTTTTTGAAAAATCTAATTCAGTCCTGTTTTCTTACCTTTAATTGCATAGAATAAAGCTCAATTACTGCCAGCCAGTCTATTCTAGACTACCTTCTTCAATTTGGTTAAGAAATTAATTTGAAAGATTGCTGTTTCTGTCTTTGAAGTGTTATGAAGGATCTTACCAAGTCAACCTTTCTTTATTTTGCTTGAGGTTTCTTACTTAAAACTTTTTAAAAATCCATTAAAAAAACAGATAGTACCTTAAATATCAGTGTTGTTACAAGTATTGTGGTCATAATAATACACTTTTTCATTCTTAACAAGAGAACATCAAGGCTATTTGGAGTGAGTTGCATGCATTTCATTTGCATCTGACTCAGGAAGCGAAGAACAAATTCCCCATACTTAGCTGATTCTCCTCTATCTAACATGAAAAGATAACTGCAAATCCATAAAAAAGCATGATATGCTGTAGTGGCATTGCTGCAATGTCATTCATTATAAAAATGCTGCAGGCATCTCTTTTTTACCTGCTCCTTCCTTCAGTATTTTTATTCCACATAATAAGCATAAACAAAATCTTCAAAACTATTTTTGTCTCTATAGGTATAAATTTAGTGTGCTCTAAAAACACTAAGCTAACAACTGTAAAGAGCCAGATTCCTTCTTTTAAGTAGAAAGGGAGTGGCTCAAGCAGAAATCATTCAACAGCATAAAAAGGATCTGATTCATTGTTTTCCTGCATTTTCTATAATTGTTACCCCAGTGATAAGGGGAAAAGTTTCATAATGAAAGCAAATTATGAGCAGGATCCCCAGCATTGAGCACGGGCAACTATATTGTCAAATAAATCCCAAAAAGGTTTAGAAAAAGAGGTTAAATAGAAAGGCAGGAAATTTGCTGATAATTCTAAGCTATTCAGGATAGTCTAATCTAAAGCTGGATGACTGGGTAACAAAATATTAAGTGAAACTCAGTGCCAATCTCCTGGGAAAACCAAATGTAATCACAAATGGGCTCCAAGTCACAACATCTAGGTGAAAGAGTATTTGGAGTCACTGTTCTCTGAAAATGTCAGCACCACGTTCAGTTGTGCTTATAAAGGCATGTAAGATGGTAAAGGATAAGTAACTAGGGAATGATAAGAAAGGAGTAGAGGACAAATAGGAAAATATCATTATATCACTGTATAAAGTTTGCTATTCCTGCATTTTGAACATTACATGCAGGTCTAAAGTATGTAGTGGAAGCACAAAAAATAGAGGATTTGGTAACAAGGATGATCAGAAGTGGAGAACAGTTTTATGTTTCTATATGAGGTTAATCCAAGGTCTACTTCAGTCTGGAAAAGTGGAAGAGAAGGCAAGGGGAAGCTAAACAGGAGACATTTGCTTACTGTTTCTCATAGTTCAAGCACAGGGGGGACATAATGAAGTTATCAGGTAGCAAGCTTAAAGCAAGTAAAAGGAACATAACACACAGCTGAGCCAGGGAATTAATCATCCTCAAATACCAAGTAGTCAGACTAGGAGTGGGATTAGAAAAATCGACAGCAGACAAATTCAAGGGTGGGTATTAAACACAACAGATAGGATTCAACCTCCAGTTCAGCAAGTTCCTCAATCACTGATTGCCAGATACTCCTTACTTCAATACTACGTACTTTCAATATTATTATGTAATTTTCTAAGTTACCTGCCAATGGACACTGTCTGAGATGGGTTACTGGGTGGTCTTTGTTTTGACCCAATTCTGACTATTTTCCTGTATTTTTGTGCAGTATAATCTAAAATATGCTGGATCTAGGGCTGGAAGTGACACAGAACCAGCCACAGTATCCATGAGATATAAGTGATTTCAGGCATGGGGAGATGCTTGGTAGCCGCAAGGAGTCTGTCCCTGCATTTCTATGAGTTTGTGGCTTCAAGCTGTCAATCCCACAACAGTGCCAGTTTTAATAATGATCACTTATTAATGTAAAAATCTAGAAGCTGAAGTCCAGTGTGAATGTGACCGAGATTTCCAAATAATTTCCAACAGGCAATGTGCAGTCGCCAGATGTCAAAGACATGTGGCTATTACCCAGCCAGGACCAAGCCCTAAGCAGAGTTCCTTAGTTCCTTGTGGTTAACACCTTTGTATCCATTAGCAAATTTCCCGACTCAAGCAATGCCTTTGTCTTCATATTTTTGCAATGGTAGCAAGCCTTACTCTAATTTTGGATGTAAATAGTGCCATTGTTAGCATTAGGAAACATATGCCACTGATTAGGTAAGAAAATAAAGGAAGACGTGTCAAAGGCAAAGGTTCAAATTAAAATACCATTGGAAAAATGGGAAGAGAACTCTTAGATGATTAAAGTAAGATAACCCTGGAGGAGACTTACTTTTAGGAAGAAATACACGTGTCTTGAGGTTGATCTGACAGGTTACTTCAGGTTACAGAGCTCTGCAGAAAAAGGTCACCACACTTCTTACTAATGTATTACTTCTCATGCTGCTCACAGCAGTAATCTCTGGCAGCAATATTAAAAGGCTACAGACCACGAATCATGTCATACTCTGGTCTCCTGTCAACTTCAGCTCATGTCTCTCACAATATGTTTTGATTTTTTAATGTTTTTTTTTTTAAATTACATTTTTTCGTGTTAAAAAATTAAAATATATTGTAGGCAGCATGAGCAGGTAGAGGAACAGGAAGATAAAGAGGTCATGATTAG
>NW_009218542.1:29977-39707 GCF_000690835.1 Fulmarus glacialis
ATGTAAATAAATGTTTTTGATGTTCTTGGTGATAATGGCAGAGTTTTTTAAGTAGAATAACTGAGTGCCTTATGTAATCTGTCGTGATAAGGAATGATGATAAGGAATTTCATAAAGAAAAGGTGATACATTGAACATCTGCCAGTTCCTTGCCTTTTACCTCATGACCCAGTCTTTTGTACTTTGAATGAAACAGCCAGAGAAGAATAAATGTTTTTGATGTTCTTGGTGATAATGGCAGAGTTTTTTAAGTAGAATAACTGAGTGCCTTATGTAATCTGTCGTGATAAGGAATGATGATAAGGAATTTCATAAAGAAAAGGTGATACATTGAACATCTGCCAGTTCCTTGCCTTTTACCTCATGACCCAGTCTTTTGTACTTTGAATGAAACAGCCAGAGAAGCACCTGATAGAAACTCAAAAGGGTCTTGTCCAAGTGTATTTTACAGGTTATGCAAGCATAGTGTTTATTAGACAACCAATTACTTTAAAAGTCAGTGTGTTTACAATGATTCATATTTCTACTCAGAAAACACTAGTCTACCAACATCCCCAAATGTGCTTATTGTTGTAAAATGAAAAAGTCAAACGGAGAATGAAATGTTGGGCTTATATCAAAACAGAACATTCTGATTTTTTTTTTTAAGTATTTGTATAAAAATGAGGTCTTAATAGAAAATCAAAAGCTTGGATTTCAGTCAGTTGAGATGAAACTAAATTTTCAAACCGTGGAATTCCCACAGAACAAAAACTACACTTTACAATCAACTTTTAAATTAAGCTCCTTTATTTCCATCTAAAAGTTTTCCAGCTTGTTTATCTAAGAGTGGAGGACTGAAGTGCCCTGCCATTAAATCCTAACAATAAATGGGTATTTCCCATTAGTTAAAATATACTTAGAAGTCGTTCTTTTGGTCACCTCTAGTCTTCAGATTCTCTCAAGCATTATCCCTTGATATTTATTCTCCACAGTTCTAGGAAATCAGGTTGACCATTAACATTTTGGATAGTCGGCATTAACCTACTGAGCTTTCCTGCCAGTTTAACCTCAAATCAGGAAAAACCTTTTGCTGGTAGAATAATTCTTTCAACGTGACCTAGTTGCTAGTTAGGGCAAGATTCATCTAATACAGCATTTCATTTAAAAGCTTTTTTATTGCTATTACTGTTCAATAACTTGGGGGTTTTTTTCCTTCCTTCCTGTACATACTTGTGGATAAAATGAATTCAGGTGTCTTCTCTTCGAGTGAAACGTTTGTCTCTATCCAAACTGACAAAAGATATTTGAATATACCCGCTTCCTAGTTAGAGTCTCTTTTCTCCTTTGTTGGATGCAAATTCTTAAAGACTAATTGCTCCATTACAATCATACCCCAGACTGATGCATATCGTACGATAAACTTATTGCGGACTATCCTTTTGTTGAACCCTTAATCTCAGCACAATCTTATTTGCAGCCTCAACACATAGCATATATGTCACCTTGATTCATCCCATAATTGGATACTAACTGCTCAGGAACACAAAGAGCCATCAGCCCCTGCACCAGGCAGAAGTAACTTTCTACTAGAAGAGAGACCCATGACAGTGCCAGAGCCTCAAACTACTTCTAGAATCGCTCCTCGCTGTCACTGACAGTAATACGGTAACCTACTGTTTCACAAACAGTGTTTGTTCATGGAAAAACATTTTGTTTGAGTTGACAGCAGCTTTTCTTAGAGAATGAGATTGCTATTGCAAGAGAGGCAGTAATTCGCACACAAACAAAACTGACAGGCTTTTTTTCCCATGAAGCACTAGTTTGTGTCAATAAGACACAAAATATTAAGGAATCCACACAGTGCCAACTTGCAATGAAACTCTTTTTAGTATTTCATGCCAGTTTTTTTTTTCCAGGAAGAATTAATCCAGTGACACAGTAGGAACTCACTAATTTGCATTACACTGCACAACACAACTTGAGCTTGTAGGGCAGGAAGATTGTCTCAACATAAGCAGGCCAGTAGTTTTATCTCTTCAGAGATATGAGAATTTATGGCTGGGCCCAAAAATTGGACATTATTTCCTCTCACTCAAATAATGGCCAATTATAGGTATTATGAGAATGAGAAGATACGAAGGACATTGTAAATACAGACAGGATGAAATATTCTGAATTCCATACAGTTAGAAAATGTGTTATGATACAGAATTTTGTTTTCGGCTTTTACAGACTCTGTTGCTAGTCTTGCACCCCTCATGAAGTCCACCAGGATGGGCCTGTGCCCCTTTGTTAGCGGTCCTTTGACCTTAGTGGAAATCCATTCTGCACAACTTGTTAAGAAAAAGGACCCTAGCATGAAGCCTTCAATCCTGTGCTCCGGTGCAATGTCTACTGCAAAGAAAATGAAATCCGTTGACTACAGCTATGCTTTCTCTCTTTGCCACTCAATTTTCCCCATAACCTTCTTCCTTATTTTCTTTACTTCCCTTGGCTAGAAAGCTAATTGGAGAACACATTGACCCAATTTTAATATAAATTTAACATGTAGAAGGGGCAAGAAATTTAAAGCTTCAGCTTTCACAGTAATTATAATTTAAAACTGCAGGTGTTTATTCTAAGATGTAATAGTGGAAAACTGCATTTGCATGTAGGGTTAGTTATGAAAATGAGCTTTTTATTAACACTGCAAATTACGTTAGGGTCAAATAAAATTATATGAGTAAACTAGGCAAATAAAGCTAATTCCATTATGAGGAGTTTCAGAAAAAGTCCTCCTTTATGCTGGCTCCAGCAGCAAGATAAACAGTTACCAGCAGTGTATCATCAGAAAAATTCATTTGCTGATCACAACCCTGAGGGAACTACATTGTTACCTAGCAACCAGTGAGAGTAGCCTTTTTTAAATAAATTAACCCCTTGATGAGTGTCAAATGCATAACTGGTCTGTGGGACTCGCAGCTTCTTGCTGGTCTGAGTAAGACTGCTTCTGACCACATCAGAATGAAAGCCATTTTTCTGCCATTTCAAATGGCCTAAACTTGGCCTCTGAAGACATAAAATTATTACACGTCTCCCTTCATACCCAACATCTCCCATAAAGATGAATCTGTCACATTACATTGCGTCATGTTGCAAAGAGCCTCAGCCCAGAAGAGACCTCTGCGTGACTGAGGTTTCTACACAATCCAGCTTTGGCTGAGAAGTCCTGGGCTCCCATACAAGGAAACTGCTGTATATCTTTTACAGTTTTTATACTTCCGCATTAACCAGTGCAAAATTCAAATGTGGTGCCAAATTAATGCTGCCACAGGGGATCCTTGAAGATCCTGTGTGCATGACACACCCTTCAATTTGTTCTAAAAAATACACGGTTTGAAATTGTTGCTTGGCAGGTATGAGTTGAGAAATAGTTACCATTTTCTGATAATGGATGTGAATAAAAGGCAAATACTTGGGCAGCCAGCACATCCAGTGAGCCACGAACTCGTGTTAGACCCTAGAAACTAAAAGGTTTACTATGCAAATGAAGATGTATTTGAAATAAACTCTCAAATTACTTAAATGCCAGGAGACAGTAACAACCTATCAGCAAGCCTGACTTATTAAATTTGTTTCCTAGGACTGTATTTACAATGGATGGAATACCTAAGATCAGTCGTGATGATAGACATCAAAACCGATCACTCTCTTACAGCAACATAAATCTGGAGCAAGTCCACCGAAATTAGTTGAGCTGTGGTACACATGAAATCAGAGTAAGATCCTAGAGGTCACAAGCTTTTGACAAAGCACAGGAAAGCCCACTGTTTTCAAGACTGGACTTAGAGTTTTTAGGGGGTAAATATAGAAGCACCGGTGTCTAGAGTCAAACAACCTTTTTCTGTCCTGACCTCTGCACCTGAGCCTGTAAGAGCTGAGCCTGCCACATAAATTCATAGAGAGCTTAATGGATGCAGCAGCAAAACTCAAGAGAAACAGAATCAGATTCAGGGCATGAAGGGCACTCAGGATATGGCAAACAGCAAAAGCAGCTTCTCACATGGCCAAGTCTGGCAGATGTTGAAAGCTGTGTAGAGGTAAGCGAAACTGCAATTTTTCAGAAATTTCAAATCTATTCCAGTGTAAATACAGGCAGGTTGGACTGCAGAAGATATTTTCTTTATACATCCTCTTGCTACACAATGAAAACTCTGATGTACAACATAGCCTCTTTTCACACCACACAGAGCTCTTGATATATTATGGAGCTCTTAAAACGTTTGAGGAAAGATCTTGAATATACTACATAACTCTGGTGGTTGGCCAGGACTTTTTATTTGCTGGTTTTGTGATCCTTCGACAAAGTCCTTCGGACAGGTACTGCTCTGCAGTATGAATACCCAACTGACTGCAATGTTAGAGAGAACACCTGCAGCAGGAAAGGTTGGAAGTGTCCCAAAAAAGGAGGAACATCTTATGTAAAGAGAAAATATGCAGGCAGAAGAAATTATATTAAATTTAAATGAAAACTAGATGAAACATTAGAGAACCGGTTACAGAAATCTGTTAAAAGAAAAACTATATGATAAAAAGTCTAAGGCTGGACATTTTACAGGAAAAGATTCTGAACTGCTTGGTGACAAGCAAAACATTGAGGTCAGAGAAATTATGCTTGTATTAACTGGAGTGGAAAACAATTGCTCATGAAGCGATCATCTCTCTCTTTTAACTGCAGTTTAGTATTTCTCATTCTTTACCTATTCCGACCTATTGTTTTCTCTTACAATGCCCTTTTTTGACAATAATCGGCTCTACTGTCTCAACACTTTCACAAATAGCCATTTTTTGTTCAACAGCTTGACTTTTAATGATGTCTTTTCTGATCTTATTTTGCTATTCCCTGTGTGTATTTATTAACCTTACTTTGATTTGTTGCAAATGTGCTGACACAGCACTGATTCTGGTTTCAGCTTATTAGGTGCAAGCAAGAGTTACACCTGAGTCCTCTTAATGTCACAAAGAAACTCTAATTCTCTTGTCTCTGCAGCCTGCGTCCTTAAACCTCAGGATAATGTAGCAACCTGTGAAGCACATGCATTCCTACAGGCAGCGCTAAAGAAAAATGTGATAAGTAATTAGGTTTCATGATTTATACGTCTGTTTCTTCCAGATCCTGCTTGCTTCAAAAGTACTAATGTTTGATTAATGTGGTCTTCCTTTTGATATCTCAGCTGAAAATACTAAGTCCTGGGTGAACAGATGGTGAATTAAATTGAATGATAAAAGGGAAGAAGTTAAAGCGCTTTGAACAAGAAAAAGGCAGGCACAAAATGGAAACTGCTTTTTCATTCCTTAAAGGGGAAATACACAATATATCTCGCTGACCAAGGGAGGACCCTCTTAAATATTCCATTTCTTCATTTGTAGTTGTCTACATATTTAATTTTTAATATTTTTAACACAGTGTGTAACTAAACACTGAAAGCTGCAGTTCTTTCTCAGAGAATCGTGTTCATAACAATGCTAAAAAGAGAGCGTGCTTCCTCTGCAGCACTGCCTATTCAGTCCTGGGAAATACTGTTCCGTCCTGGGAAATAGTGTTTTGGTGGGGGTGTGCAGCACTGCCAAGACACCTAGCCCAGGGACTCCAGACGTGTATCACCAGAGAAGAAGGGACCAACTGGAGAGGTGGAGGACAGGGTATCTCTGTCCCTTTAGTGGAAGAGGAAGGATGGTTCCTTCTTGTCGTGAAGATTTCTGATAGGGTAGTAGCCTGAGAGAGTTCCTGTAGAGGCTTGGCATCTGCCACCACCACTGCAGGGATACAGCTGAAAAGACAGGGCAGCTCCTGAAATTGTTCTGCTTCTGCTGAGTTTCTGTTGCTTGTGTCACTAACATCCGGAGTTTCTAAGCTCATTGTAAGGCTGTCATATTTCTGCTTTATAACATCCCGTATCTCCCATGCAACATGCTACATTTTACTGATGCATCAATAAATCCAGCAGCAGATGTTTGTGTGTGTCTCATCTGTGAAGTTATGCCTGGCTGTGATAGCATTTCAATATATTGTGTTTTCTACTGCCAGTCCACTTGAGGAGACTTTGTTCTTTCCTTTCGGCTGCTAACCTTTCTTCTCCAACTCCCACTGCTTAAAATAAAACCTTTGAATGGGAAGTTTAGACAGTTTTACACACATAAAAAGCAAGCAGATGCACAGAACATTTTTTAATTCCTCCCTGCATCTTTCTGGGCTAGTTCTTAGAAGATTAAAGAAAACTATTAAGCACATACAGATGTGTTCATTTTATGTTTTGCGCATCTGCTTTTTCAAAGTGGAACTTTTGTGGAGGAGCTGCCAAGAATACAGTTTACATCAAATAGAACAAGAGCGCCACAACGCAAGCGGATTTGTAAACAACCACACAGAAAACTACTAAAATCCAGAGGTTAGCCTGGAAAAAAAAAAAAAAAGGGCTTTATTACAGAGATTGATATATCTACATTAAATGCTTATAAGAGCTTATGGTTTGATCCAGATATCCACCCCCACAATACTTGAAGCAAGATATTATACAACCATAATCTGTGCATTACGAACATCATATTGTGCATCAAAATTTTACTTACGCTCCTCTGTCTATTGTTTTCCATTGATTCTTATTGACCAGCTTGCAGGGCAGCTGGCCACTAAGAAACACTAACTCCTGGCATTTTGGTGGGATCGAGGTTATCTGAATATAGTCCTTTTCACAAAACAAATGAGGTGCAGATCCTCATCAAACATAGCTGCACCTATGTTAGGCTTTCGCGTATCTCACCCTTGTTACGGCTCTAATCATAGCCTTAGGAGAAATAGGTTGGGTGATGCAGTTGGGAGTGCCTGTAACAAAACGCATTAAGATATCTCAGAACGTGGTGCCTTAGACCTGATTTTCAGAGGTACTGAGCTTTAGAACTAAAGCAGTTCGCTATATATTTCTCAATCCTTTCTAGGTGTATACTTCACCACTATTACCCACGAAGAGCTAAAAAAGCATGTGTCCTTTGGATCAGTGGATTGCAATGTCAGTTGCAGAAAGAAGTAGAAATTCATTCTGAATGCCAGGTAAAGCTAGATCCCACTCCAATTTCTCTGCTGTGGCAATTGGAGGCTGCATGTTCTGCAGATAAGGGAAACATATGTGTCTCTAGACAGTGTGCAAAGTATGTGTGTGTGCACCAGTTCATTGGGTACTGTTAGAACTGAAGATCAGATAAGAATAGAGGTGAAGATTAAAGGTGAATAAAAATGCTTGCAAATATACAGAATTTAAAAGATGGCTGGACCTTCTATACCAGATGGAAAAAGATGTGAAGAGAGACAGAGGCAACAAAAGGAACCATTTCAAACATTTCCTGTTCAGTTCCACCGAACAGGGTGTGCAACATGGGTGTGCAACACAAGCAGCTGCTTAAGCTATTCTAAAGTTGCTTAGTACCTGCTGGAGATAAAGTTCCATATTTTAAGATCATGTTACTGGCCACACTGTAACATGGTGTCACTCCAAGTACTGACAATACATGGTAACAAGGATTTAAAGGTGTTAAATATTCTCTAGTTCTATCTAAATTGAATTGCTATTTTAGCATGCAGCATATATTTGTTTTACTATTGTTTTTCCTAAACAATTAAATACAGTGTATAAAACACAGCAGTGCATAAATATTACAGTGCTCAGAATTTTTCTTCATTGTGGATTTACCACAGGAATTACTGACATGAGAAATAAGCTGAAATGCATAATGTAGACTTTAGAATTTATTTATGACTAAATAGTACTGCTTAATAATTTTCTTGTTAAATGTATAGTGATCCATTTGATAAGGAGGCATTCATAATGCTCCTGCAATCATTGGGAGATGGCTCGGTGTCTTCAGTATCCTCTCTAAATTTATTTTTCTTGGCCAAAAAAAACCCACCCCTATATGCATTTAAAATTCTCAGATACAAGTCTACAGGTACCACTGCCTCACCTAACCATCTAGGCACCTGTTCTCTAACCGAGTCCAGGTCTCACCCCACAGGTAGGTATCACCACAGCCAGGTCCCCTGCAGAGCCTGAGCTCGTTGGCAAGCCTAGGTCACAGCACATCGGTGTGCAGTCAGAGAAGAGGTAGAGGATGTCTGTGCAATTGCTAAAGGAGCTGTGCAGAAGGCGGGAGGTTTGGCTTGCTGGCCCTCCAGAGCACAAGGGAAATCAAAACCGTTCTCTCTGGGTTTTGCCTGTGGTTTTATAAAAGTCCTGATGCCACCTGCAGGTGAAATTTCCTCTGACACCCATCTCCCTTTCTTTTCTCTCTGCCCGCCACACGCTCTCACCCATGCCCTTTTATCTGCTCCGGCACTTGCCAGGCCCCTCACAGATATGTCTCACCTGAGTGACACGCAACATCAAAAAACCAAAACAAACACCCACCCTCCTATTCTATGGTAACTTCTGCCATGCCCGTGAATTAAATCAGCTTATGGAGGTCTAATTAGCATCAGGGGCAAGTAGCTCTCAGGAGCAGAATCTGTTCTTTTTTGGTGCCAACAAGCTATAATATTAGCTAAACCCAACTCATGCAGCTGTATTTTTAATTGGTGGCTGGTCACCAAGCTGAAGCCTACGCTGTCCTGTGCAGCTGCCTGAGAAAGTTACCTCCTGCTCTCCTTGCTGGAAGTGTGCCACTATATAGCCTGGAATACAAGTCTAGGAGATCACAAGGGAATGAGCAAGTGACAAAGAGAATTGGCTGACCTGTTCAAAACAGGTCATTATTTATTTCTGCCACCTCATTGCTGCTTATATGAGGAAAAAGAGAAGTTTAAGTGTTCTTCCTTACAATTCACAAAACTTTGCAATTTTTTTCCTTCCTGAATTGTTAAATATCCATTTCACGTCTACACACAAGGTCGTAACCAGTAACAAAAGCAAAACAGATTACCAATGACAAAAGTAGGTGGTTTATGGCAATGCAGTGATATTTCTGATCTTTCTTCCCCATTTCTGCTTCCAAAATAGAAATGTTAATAGAATGGAATATCCATGCATCTAACTGCTGTGGCATTCTCAGAGGAACACTTTTCCCGTATATTTTACCTTTAATCAGAAGAATTGGTTAAGTGATCCCTTTTTCATAACAGTTATTATCAGTTTTCACCTTCAAAAACAAAATCTAAATGCAAAATGAAAGACTACTTATAAACATGCTATTTCAAATCTGATCATTTTAATATGGGTTTTAATAAATGCTTCCTATGCTCATCACAATTTTGCAATTAATATGAAAGAAAACATTCATTTTATACTGACACTGCATTGATGATAGGACCATCTCCACTATATGCATGTTTAACTCATCCATTATTACATTACTTAATTAGGAAAAAGGAAATGAAGTAAAGTCTCCTTCTCCCTGGGTGATCAATTAGACTTCCCTATTCTTTTTTCCCTGCACTCCTCATTATTAAGATTAAAATGAAATTACATGGATTAGTTCCTACTTCCATCTGGAAGCAGGGAGCTCTGTTACAACAAATTATTGAGCTAAAATGCAAAATTTAGATTAAGAAATAAAGCCATAGCACTGTAATAACTATTTGGCTTAAAATGTGCATTTCAAGGGAAATATTTGTAAGCTTATTCAAGTACTGATGAGTTGATAGTCAAGCATCAGGAGGACTGAAGACTGCAGTGAAGAATCTCAGTTATAATGCTGTTCGCCTTTTCTAATTATTCAGCAG